>NC_056736.1:43146413-43426413 GCF_019279795.1 Protopterus annectens
TGCAATGCACTTGCCCAGAGAGCAACCCAGTTGCATCTGTTGAGGCACCAGCACAGATTTCTACCCCTAACCCTCCCATAGATTAGCTGATTTCACTAGTTTTACAACAGAGCCTAGTCTAGCTAGCCAAACCCTCCACCACTTATTGCAGAATACAGCTGGTATAATGGAAGGTCAGTTTCCCACCATTTCTCCAGCCAGCCTGATTCACATGGACATCCTGAGGTAATGTAGCAATTGCCTCATGTGTATAGACAACCTACTACTCCTAAAACATGAAAATACAATATCTGAGAGATGTAGCTATACTATGAATCTAGAATCAATGCTTTCTGTCTCACATAACAACAAATACCATGTAGGTTGTCAGCATCCACACTCCACTTCACACACACACATACCAAGCACACAACACATAAACCCACATAAGTGGAGGTACTGACTAGAAATATACCAAAAGAGCAAAGACTGCCAAAGCGCAAGCCTTCTGCACATAATATGGTCCCAACGGCACTCATTACACATAATAATGCACGCATCAGTGTCTCACCCAATAAACCCCTCATGCAAAACTTAACTAAACCAAATGTCTTGGTTATAGACAACTCCATAGTGAGGCACATAGGTGTCTCCCTCACTAGTCTGGACAAGGAGAAGGTCACGGCAGCTGTCTGTCTTGTGAAAGGATCCACCAATTCACACATGCGCCCAAGTCTCTCAACAATAAGTACTGTTATGACTCGGAGTGAATGAGTTGAGACATATTTCACTACACTATATGAAGAGAGACATGATGGAGCTTTCAGATAATGTGTCCCAATCAGGTATGTCTCTAGCCCTAAGCAGCATTCTTCATTCACTCAGGATGATGCCACAATACAAACAAAAATCGATTGACTTCAACAGTTGACTTAGCTTCTGGTGTCAATTGAGGAGTATCCAGTTTCTGACAGCCTGGGATGATATGGTTGACAGACCACCTCTTTTTTTCACATATGGTCTTCATCTGTCACCTCCAGTCATTAGGTTGCTAGCAAAGGTACTGGCCTGCCCATAGTGCCTTTTTAGGGCAATGTCATAAGAACAAAAATCCTGATGTAAAAATATCCTCCAGAAACAAGCTCAGGGCTATTGTCCTTAATGCTAGGAGTCTAAATCAGAAACTGCACTCACTTGAAGCACTCCTCACCCTGAAAGATGCTGATGTCTGCGCAGTCACAGAGACATGGTTCAAGGCCTCAGAGATTACCCCAGCCATTTAAGGCTACAATGCCTTTCACATATTCAGACCATGCAATGAACGTGAAAAATACAATGGGGGAGGATTATCCATCTTCCATAAAAATATATACACCTCTAGACTGGTCAAACAGTATGATTCACAAGAGTTAGTCCAAGTCCAACTAACTGTAGGGAATACCTCCCCTCCATGTCATTGCTAGCTATAGGTCTGTTACCATAAACCACAAAAACCACACAGCCTACCTGGACCTGCTTGAGTCATGCTCAGTATAGCCAAATACCCTGGTCATTGGTTACTTTAACTATCCTTCCATCAATTGGGTAAAATATATGAGCACAAACACTCTTGCCCAAAGGATCCTGGACTTTGTTAACAAAAATGCTCTGGAGCAGATAGCACCCCCACAATGGGCTCTAAGATCCTTGACATAGTGTCACCAACATGAGGGATTGCTGCACAGCCCCATGTGTGGGGTCCTCCCTGGAAAAGTCCAATCATAAATTAGTCTCGCTGTAAGTAACAATCGTACCTGACCCAGCATCCAGAGCAAAAAGGTTGAACATTTTCTCCAAAGCAAACTATAGCCTACTGAGCAATGGCATTAATAGTTTCAGATCCCTTGCCACCATTGACAGCAGCGATCCCAATACTGAGGTATACACAACTGTCCTGTATAAACTCTTATATAAATGTATAGACCCAGCCTTACCGGATGAAACCAAATCAAGATCCTCAAGAAAAAATACATCACCCTGGTGGACAGCCAGCATAAACAGGTTAAACAATAAGAGAAAGAAACTGCTGTCAAAAAACAAGAGGAGGAAGGTCACAGCAAAGGAAGAACTCCCTCCAAAGTATAAACAAGCAGTTTAACCATCTTGTAAAGTACTCTAAAACTAATTACAAAACTAAATTAGCATCCTTAACTAAGGTAAATCACAAAGCATTCTTTAGCTAAGTCCAAAATCTAAAAGGGAAGGCCAAGCTTTGTGCATAACTAGCTGTGGATGATACAATTTATATTGAACCTGAGAACATTGCCAACCTGATTGTGGACAGGTTTGGTGAAAACGTCACCCCCTTCTGTCCCCAGCAATTATACTCCATGACATACCTGTCACCAGTCCTTTGCCTAGTATCTCCAGAAAGCAGGTCATAGACATACTCTCCAAGGCCAAAAACACAGCCTCTATGGAACAGACAACATCCAAGGCTGCCTATCAAATAGTCTAAAACAGAAGTTAGCCAAACCACTGAGCACAATCTTCAGTCTCAGTCTAAGTATTGGCTTTGTCCCAGCTGAGTGGAAAACAGCAACAGTAATCTCCTTGAACAAAAGGGGTCCCTCAATTGACCCCAAAAACTATAGACCCATAAGCCTAATCATCCTTACCTGCAAGACCTTAGAGATAATCATCATGATGACTTTCAAACTCTTGACCTGACCCAGTTTGTCTTTGTTAATGGCAAATCTTGCCTGCTAAACCTGGTGGACTTCTTCAAGAATGTCGCCATGACCCTCAATGAAGGCAAAACAGTTCATGCTGCATATCTTGACCTAGCCAAGTCCTTTGACACAATCCCTCACTCAGGCATTATTGTGAAACTCACCCAGCTGGGAATTAACCCTTACATCAGTAGACTGGTTGCCAACTGGCTCATAAACAGAACACAGACAGTAAGAATTTGGGGTGCCAACTCTACTAGCAGACCTATTACCAGTGGTATTCTACAGAGATGTGTGATAGGCTCCCTACTGTTTGATATCTATTTTTCAGAAGTCCAGGCAAAAATAGATGGACTATGGTTTACCAAGTTTGCTGATTACTGTAAATTGGGTGCAGTCATTGAAAACCCAAAGATGTCAGCATACTACAAAATGGGCTTACACAGACAAACAATTGCTGTCAAAGTCATGGACTTAAACTACATGCAAAAAGTGCATCATCATCATCCCTTTTAGCAAAGGAGAAACCATTGCTAATTACAGCATTAATAATATCCCCTAAGTTCAAGCCCAATGTTGAGATATTTAGGAAAACAAGATGATAGCAGCCTTAATTTTGATCATCTAGTGTCCATAATAGTAAGGAAGACCTTCTACATTGCACATCTCATAAGCAAGGATATAGCATCCAAAGCTAAGGAGGTTATAACTCCCCTGTACTCAGCTCTCATATAGTACAATGCTCCCTTCTGCATGTACCTCACCAGACATCTGCAATAAAAGGATAGACCTCAGAGGTTACTCACCATGAAAATTCAGGGCTACAACACATGACCTACATGAACACATTGAAGACACTATCATTTTACTCAGTATGTTATAGACTGCTTAGAGGTGATTTGTGCATGGCATACTGAGCAGTCTCAGACCCTGCCTTGATGAAGCTGCTGCACTTCTGCAAATTCAATGGGACAAAATTAATTCACTCTAGGGAGCTTAACCTTAACAGGACATGCTGGAGAGACAGATATATCTCACAGAAGTTGCCACTCCTCTGGAGCAAACTCCCAATTCATGTATAACAGAGATCATTAATAACCCTATTTAAGCATAACCTGGAAAATTGGATGGGAAACTGTAAATTTACACCAGGGGTTTCACTTATGTCCCTCTTAGACAGGGGCAGCTGGTGCTGATCTTTGATTTGCATGCAAACATAGACTATATATCTTGGTCCATAAGGGAACAGTAGTATAACATGGCTAGACATGTAGAAGCATTAGGGCCAATAGCTTACTAACCTCCAATGATCCTATGTTACTATAATCTACTATAAGTTCACCTGCAGTGTTATAAAAGTCAGACTTGTGCTGCAGTGTACTTAGATAGGTAGGGGTTCTGTGCTCGTTGCAATTAACTGTGTGTGTGTGTGTGTGTGTGTGTGTGTGTGTGTGTGTGTGTGTGTGTGTGTTTGTGTGTGTGTAAGTGTGTGTGTTTGTGTGTGTGTAAGCTCTTGTTTGACATTACAGAGAGGATTTTATACCAGCATGTGGGACACTTTTATATTCTACTAAACAGACACTGCTAATGTCATCAGCTATAAAGTGTTATCTGACACCCTCCAAGTAAGACTTGTGCCATGGCGCTTTGATAAAGTACTGAGTTGTGTAGTTTTGGTTAGATAGGTATGGGTTCTATTCTCACTGCAGTCAACTGGGTGCATGTGTGTGTGTGAGCTCTTGCTTGACATTACAAAGAGCATTTTACACCAGCATGTGTGACACTGTTATCTTCTCCTCAACAGACACTGGTGATGTCATCAGCTGTAAAGTGTTGTCTGACATACTCCATGTCAGACTTGGGCTGTGGCACTTGTATAAAGTATTGAGTTCTATAGTCTGTTTACTTAGTTAGGTACGGGTTCTATTCTCACTGTAGTCAACAGGATGTCTGGGTATGAGCTCTTGCATGACATTAAAGACAGCCTTTTACACCAGCATGTGAGACACTATTACCATATTCTCCCCAGCAGACACTGTTATCAGATTTTTTGATTTGCAGTACTTCCACAAGGGCAGGGTCAGACACTGGCCTGGTAGGCAGGCAGATATCACCTCATCCTATACCATACAGATTACAGTGATATGGTGTTAACTGTATGCACATACATCATGACATGGCTTGTAAGCCCTGTGTTATCTTGCTGAGAAAGGCCTGTGGTATCTCCAGCTGCTGCATGTGTCTGGTAAGGTACATGCCAAAGAAAGCATTATACTCTATTACTGTTCTGATGAGGTTTGACTACAGTGCTGTCATACAATCATATGATCTGCATATGATGGAGTGATGTATGATGTGCACAACATAGGCTTTCAGTACCAGTGTGGAGACTAGGTGGTTGAAGTTCAGACTGCTATTTATGTGGGTTCCCAGTGCTGGCATTATGGGGTGTCAACAAAGCAGGACTGTCGTCAATGCTGTGATTAACACTGAATTCCAATTTTCAGATGGACAACATAAAAAAGACACATTTCTGCATTTAGTTGTAGTTCATGTGCCTTTGTCCTATTCACTTGTCTGTGTTAGCTTCTGCTTTACTATGTCATCATCACTGATGGACTCAGTCATTGCACCCAATATGCAAAAATCAGCACACTTGGTAAGGCAAAGGCCATATACTTTAGCCTGAACTGTCGAGAAATATAGTACAAACAGTGAAGGCCTAAGCACAGATCCCTGGGGTCTGCCAATGGTGACAGCTCTACTAATACAGGTTTATTGACTAACTTGTACAGTATGCATTCTGTTGGTGAGCCAAATGGTTATCCATCTACTGAAGTAAGCATTAATCCCCAGATGGGAGGGTTGCTCAATGTTACCTGAGTGGAAAATTGTGTCAAAACCCTAGGCCAGATCATGTTAGGCAGTATGAACTATCTTACCTGCATCCAGGCCTATCACACAGAAGCAATGGCCTGTGGCAACATCACAGATCACCTATGACATGACTCAGCACATACACCTTCCTGATAGAGTTGAGTACACACTTCAACACACACCCTCCACATAGGCTATATTGCCATAAAAGGGTGTACATCAACATGCATCCATCTGAGTAGAGGGGACAGCACCTGATGCATGCATGTATAAACATATCCTGACTCTTCTCGACTATTAGGTGGACCAAGATGTGATCATAGACCTCCTCTACTTGTACACTAGTCATATTCTGGCTGTGTGAAACAGACCTGTGTAAGTTGTTAATGATACATCAAGTCCATTACATCTGACAGATGTCCTCATAGAGATCATTGAGAACATGATGACAACAGCATCATCTTGTGGAACTTGACCAGGTCAAGATATTTGATGCAAATCCACAATGAGGTATCCACTCATCATTGTCATATGTGGCCATAAACAGCTATATCTCCAAATGGGTAGACCAGTGTATCACTTGCATGCACTATGTTGGAATGTGTGATGTGACTTATATCTCAGGTCCAGTGATCAGGTCCATACATCAAGGCTGTCTGGTAGGCCCATTCCTATCAATTAGTTAAGTGATGGACATCACAGATGACATACACCTGTTGTGTCCACACAGCTGCTTGAAGGACTACATAATGTGGGCAATCATTGACTCCAACTGTGACATTATTATAATACAAACAGCATCAACACATAACAATGACTGCTGCCACAGCATGATAGAACCTGCATTGACAAGACACATGGGGGATTGTTAATTAAGGAAACAAATACACCATGCAAGAATAATGTGGACATCACACTCTATAATCAGACCAATAGGTTTGTGATTGTGTACTGGGGTAGATGGTAATTGGAGCATCCACCAGCATGTGATCATAGTGCTGACTACTCCCTTGAATATAACACAAGTACTGGATATCTGAAGGACATCCGCATTAGAGGCCATAATGCCTTCACAGTTCCCAGTCGTCATCACACTACCTGTGTACAATGCACCCCTCATCATGTAGCTCCTGACACATCTTCCATTGATGTGTAATGGAAGTATGCCATCTTTGTCACAGTGAGCTGTCACACAGCTTATTGGCCATACCTAGATATTCTTTCTGTGGAATATACATAACTGTCTGATGGTGCATAATACCAGTCAAGATGTTACACCAGATGCATGTATGCCACCTGTTAGGCCTATGCAGACACTACATACATAGGTTGTCCAAACAACAAAGGCCAGTAATATATCCTTTATTAAAAACACAAACCCTCTCTAGCGCATCGGCATAAAGCCTTCCGGGAGATAACAATAGTAAAAAGAACACCTCTTATAAAGGTACATAAATTAGAAAAAACAATTAAACAAATAAAACAATTAGGCAATCTAATACAATTAATTCTTTACAATAAATATTCCCAATTGCATTCCTAATTTAATCCACCAGGTGTTAAAGTGTTATACTTGAAAATAAAAACTGCTTCTTTGAATAGTAGCTTATTCTTTAAATAAGTTACATTTGTTGCTTTAATTTGTTCAAGAATGAAACCTCTCAATTCTGAGTAAGCTCCCCCATGTACAAAATTAAAATAGGAAGCAATAGGACTTTCCATCTTATTATTTTTAATATCACGAATGTGTTCCTGCAATCTAACCTTAAATGTCCGCTTACTCTCATATATAGAAAACATTGCAGGGACACTTAAGGGCATAAATAATACCTACAGTGTTTCAAGTAAACTCTGCTACCAGTCTAAATTTCAAACCATTAATTTTATCAAAAAAATCTAGCAACATATGAACAAACTGAACAATATAAAACTCAATATACCTTTTTACTAGTAGTTATTACCAACATGTCGTATACTATACCAGATTCTTGGACGACATGTTTGTGTTATGGGATGGACCTACAGAGCTTATCAATGAGTTCTTAGAATATCTTAACAACACTAGTAATTTTTTGAGGTTCACTCATAATATTAACATAGAAGGTATTGCCTATCCTGACACCTTTGTTAGACATACTGATACTGGTTTTCAGTCGGAAATATTTAGAAAGGAAACGTTTTCTAATGGATACCTTGATTATACTAGCAACCATCCCAGACATATTTTAAGAAATATCTATAAAGGTCAATGTGTACAGGTAGCAAGAATGACTTCCAATTTTGATTTAATGGTTAAAGAGATTAATAATATAACGGCTATGTTTGTCAATAGAGGCTATCCCATACTATTATTGGATGATGTATCGGCTTATGTTATTAATGAATGGGATTAAAAATATCTCCCTATCTTAGGCATTGGTTCTGAGAAAATATTTAAAATAAAAAATAAGGAGCAAAATGATTTCAATAGAGTATGTGTATTAACATATTCTCCTTATGTGAATTGTGTGAGAAATATTATGGAAAAGCATTGGAATATGTTAGCAGAAGATGAAGAAGCTAGGAGGGTAGTTGGTATAAAACTGTGCTTTGTATATAAAATGGGTATGAATATAAATAATTTATTGAATATTATGACACATGAAAAAACTGGATTGGATATCCACACAAAAAATGTGGATTCTGTAAACAGTGTTTTGTAATTAATGAAGCAGTAGGATGTAGATTAAACAATGTCAATAATACTTATGTGACGTTCAAAAAGAGAAATTGTAATAGCAGGAATATTGTTTATTTGGCCAAGTGTACAGTATGTACAGCTTTCTATATAGGAAAAACAGAAAGACAGTTTAGAAAGCGTATTTATGAACATTTATATAAAATCAAGGTTAAGGATACTAAAAATGCTTTGTTTAGACATATTAGTGAGAATGGAGGAGCACATAAGTTTAAATTTGCTATAATTGATTATGTTAATGTATCACGGCGGGGTGGTAATTATAAAGTCTACCTCGGTAGGAAAGAAAGTGAATGGCAAATGTTAACAAATGCTACAAAATATCCTGGTATTAACAATTACATTTCCATCAAACCCCTTTTACAGCTTTTATAGCTTGGGTAAAATAAGTTTTTTTAATAGGAATCACAATTTTGTGCTTATATAAGAAGTTTGTAATATGATTTTAATCTTTTTAACATAAGGTACTACTGAGTTATTATGTATTAGCTTGTAATAGCAATTTGTGGTATTTTATGCAGTGGCACTTTAAATTTGGTTACGTGGTATTGCACTTGTATCAAGTGGCACCAAAAAGTTTTTAAAAAAGTAATTAGCTGTATGATTCAGTGTTCTGATGAAGTCTGTATCTTACAGATGAAAGCGCTTAACCATTTTTTATTTATGCTTGGTGTTTGATTAAAATAAATCAATTTTTATCCTTGTTCGGGCCGAGTTTCACTTGTACTGTTTAAGATAGCAGAGACACAGTTGCTGTCTCTACAGTGATAATTCAGTAGTTGGTTTTCCTTTTTTTGTGTCAATATTTAAAAATGTGTATGGATCATTTAAATATGAGAGATGTATATAAAGTATCTAGTATTGTTGAATATGAACAAGCTGTAAAAAATTTCAAAGACATTTTATTAAGAGGTTTCAGACTTGGATATTTGTCTAAAAAGGATTTAGATGTGAAATTTTATGCAGATAATTGTGCTTTGGCTAAATTTTATTGTTTACCCAAGGTACATAAAGACCTAGTGAATCCACCGGGTCTTCCTATAGTAGCAGCTAGTAATTATTTCTTGCATAATATTGGAATTATGTTGCATTGTTATCTAACTAAATTTGCAATAACTCTAGATTCTTACATAAAAGACTCTTGACTTTTTAGATAATATTACATTTGTGTTTTGGGAGAAAGATTATTATTGGATTACATTAGATGTTAAGAGAATGTACACAAATATTAAACATTCAATAGGTACTGAGGCTCTTAAATTCTTTCTGGGTAATAGTCCAGTTTCAAATTATATTATTGTATGAATTTATTTTAGTTTAGTTAATAATTACTTTGAATTCAATCAGGTAGTTTATCAGCAGATACAAGGTACAGCTACGGGGGCCCCTTTTTCTCCACTGTATGCTAACCCAGTTATGGGATATTTTGAAATTACTTTTTTATATAGATTAGAATTTTTTTAGAAAGTATGCAATTCATTATTTTAGATTTATTGATGATCTGATTTTTTTTATGTAAAGGGGGTAAATCATTAATGAAAGATTTTGTTAATATACTAAATTCTAACCAGTTAGGTATAAGGTTTGAAGGTTTACAAAGTGGTAGTTCTGCTATTTGTTCTGGATTTGATCCTAAAAAGCAATATTAGAGATGGAAAAATCATTACTAGTATACATAGAAAATTTGGTGATGATGGCCATTTTTGGATGGATGTAGTTGCCATCCAGTTCATATTTTGAACTCACTACCCTATGATGAGTTATTAAGAGTCAGTAGGTTATGTAGTGAACCTGATATTTTAGAAAAAGAGATCTTTCATTCCTGCCAGATGTTTATAAATAGGGGATATGCTCTGGAAGTCATTAAAAAGGCTTTAGAGAAGTTATGTTTTTCAGAGATTGATAAAAGCAATAGTAGTGAACATAACAATACACTGCAGAGAATAACAAATGAAGAAGGTAGGGAAATGTATTTTGTTACCTCTTATAATATACTTTCTGATGAGATTATAGCTATTATAAAATATTATTGGCCTTTTCTGATGAAAGGAAGATATAAATTAAAAAATGTATGGCATGTACCCCTGATTTCTTTTAAAAGAGACCGTAATTTAAAAGATATGTTAGTACATGCAACTTTTTCCTTACCTGATGTAAATGTGGGAAGTGAGGTTGGAAGGATGAGCACCTGGGCATGTGGAAATTGTTCAGTTTGTTCATATGTTACTAGATTTTTGGATAAAATTAAAGGTTTGAAATTTAGACCGGTAGCAGGGTTTACTTGTAATACTGTAGGTATTATTTATGCCCTTAAGTGTCCCTGCAATCTTTTCTATATAGGTGAGAGTAAGAGGTCATTTAAGGTTAGATTGCAGGAACACATTCGTGATATTAAAAATAATAAGATGGAAAGTCCAATTGCTTCCCATTTTAATTTTGTACATGGGGGAGCTTACTCAGAATTGAGAGGTTGCGTTCTTGAACAAATTAAAGTAACAAATGTAACTTGTTTAAAGAATAAGCTACTATTCAAAGAAGCAGTTTTTATTTTAAATTATAACACTTTAACACCTGGTGGATTAAATCAGGAATGCAATTGAAAATATTTATTGTAAAAAATTAATTGCATTAGATTGCCTAATTGTTTTATTTGTTTAATTGTTTTTTCTAATTTATGCACCTTTATAAGAGGTGTTCTTTTTTACTATTATTATCTCCTGGAAGGCTTTATGCCGAGGCGCTAGAGAAGTTTTGTGTTTTTAATAAAGGATATATTACTGGCCTTTGCTGTTTGGACATTTTATGTTCTGCTTTTGGTGGTTTTGGACTACATACATAGATGTTTGACAGCATTAATGGCATGTGCTGTATAGGGTACCTATCAAACCATCGACAACTTAAAATATGAGCAGCTCACTGACAACTGAATTAACCGACGGAGGCGCAAGCGGACAAGGTAAGGGTGTGGCTCATGCCATGCCTACCATGGTTTGCATGACACTGCCACCCTTCTAAACCATGGTAGGCGAGTAGCGGTACACCCTTACCTTGTAAATGTCCTTTTGGCGCTGTTTAAGTTAATTCGCTGTCGGTGGAGTCATTTTCGTTATTTTAAGTTGTCGATGGTTTGATAGGTACCCGCTGTATATCAGTCATGGCAGTGTGGATTGTGCCATATCTATATATCTATGTCTATATATAAATACATATATATATATATATATATATATATATATATATATATATATATGTGTGTGTGTGTCTTTCCACCTGTTCTGCCTATGAGACCACCCCAGCACTATCAGGTTTTACCTCTTATCATGCGTTCCGGCCCCAAAATCCGGACAATACCAAGAAAGGAGGTATCCATATTCATCAAGGACACCCACACCTCAAGACTGGTGGCAACGCACGATGCATCGGAGACCATCCAGGTGCAATTAACCATAGGCAAGACTGCTCTGCAAATTGTAGCATGTTACAGGCCACCCTCACAAACTCAGGAACCTCACATGGCCTTCCTGAAGACACTAGAGGGGATAAATGTATCACCAAACACCATCATACTAGGTGACTTCAATTACCCTAATATAGACTGGGAACACTACTCAAGCCCAAACACCCTAGCCCAAAAGTTCCTGGAATTCATAAACTCAAATGCCATGGAACAACTAGTCACCATCCCCACAAGAGGAGAAAACATACTTGATCTCATCATCACGAACATGGGAGCACAATGTTCAACACCGGAAGTATACCCCTCACTGGTGAGATCAGATCACAAACTAATCTCGCTGGAGGTCCTCATCCCACCCCCACCTGAAATAAAAAGACCACAGTAAAGAACTTCTTGAAAGCCGACTTCACACTTCTAAAGACTAGTGTGGTCTCCTTTAAGGCCCCCGAGCGGGCAGAAAACAGTACTCAAGCCGCTGAATCACTTACAAATGCCTTCTACCAGCACCTGCAGGACTGCATGGATAAGGCAATCCCAAGCAAAACAAAGACTCTTTGTACCAAAGGCAAGCGTCCAGTCTGGTGGACCCCAGCCATAAACAAACTCTACAACAAAATGAGGAATCTACTACAAGATAGAGCAAAATCATTAAAAGGTAAGACACCCTTGATCACTATAAGTACAAAACTAAGAGCTCTCACAAAATCATCCAAAGCAAATTTTGAGAGAAAAATAGCTAAAGACTCAAAAGACAATCATAAGGCCTTCTTTAGCTATGTTAGAAACCTGGAAGGAAACTCCCAGATATGCTCAGAACTAGTTCAAAATGATGTGAAGATTACTGATCCTACAGACATTGCCAACATACTGGCTGACAGGTTCAGTGCAAACTTCTACCCTCCCCAAAAGGAGAGATATCTATACCAAGCGATTGCAGCCCCCCAAACATCTCCAACGCCCAAGTGAGAACTGCTCTCTCCAAAGCAAAAAACACAGCATCCATGGGACCTGATGTTGTCTCCGGCTGTGTGCTCCACTAACTCAACGAGGAATTAAACCCACAGCTAGGACAGCTGTTTAATCATAGTCTTACCTCTGGATACGTATCCAGGAGGGCGCACTGCAACTGTGGTCCCACTTCACAAAGGCGGTGCCTCCACCAACCCTGGAAATTACCGCCCATTAGCTTGACAAGCCTTATCTGCAAAGCCATGGAGAGGATCATAATGGACCTCATAAATAAAGACATAGGGAATTTGCAGACTTTGGATCCATCCCAGTTTGGCTTTGTCAAAGGCAGATCATGCCTTCTAAACTTGGTTGACTTTTTCAAACAGTCACCAAAGCCATTGATGAGGGAAAGGCAGTCCATACAGCCTACCTCGATCTGGCGAAGGCCTTCGATACAATACCCCACTCGGGTATCATTGAAAAACTCATCAGCTTGAATGTTAACCCATACATCACAAGATGGGTTGCAAACTGGCTGAGTGACAGAACCCACAGGGTCAGAGTTGCTGGCGCCATGTCAGACTCAAAGCCTGTCACAAGTGGTGTACCACAGGGCTCAGTCCTGGGCCCACTCTTGTTTGGCATCTACTTTTCCAAGTACAAGCAAACACAGGAGGTTTATGGTTGACAAAGTTTGCAGATGACTGCAAACTGGGTGCCATAGTAGAAAACACATCTGACACAGATATCCTTCAGAAGGGTCTCACAGAAATGGATAACTGGTGCCAGAGCCATGGCCTAAAGTTAAATGCCAAAAATGCATAGTCATACCCTTCGGGAAAAACAAGGTTACCCCTAGCTACCAAATAGGTGGCAATCCACTGAGCACAGAAGAAGTTATCAGGACCTGGGGACCCAGGTTGATAGTAGTCTGTCATTCGACACCCATGTAGCTAAAGTAGCTAAGAAGTCCTCCTACATTGCCCACCTTATCATGAAGGATGTCTCATCTAGATCAAGGGAGGTAATAGTCTCCCTATACTCATCACTCATCAGACCAATGATTGAGCACAATGCCCCATTCGAATGTATCTGACCCGACACTTGCAGCAGCTGGAGAGGCCACAAAAGTTCCTCACCAAAAGGATAAAGGGTCTCAAACATCTGTCCTATGCTGCCCGACTGAAAGAACTCCAGCTCTATTCAGTCGCCACCGCTTGCTCAGAGGTGACCTTTGCCTAACATACAAGGCCATGTCAAACCCAGATTTGATGAATATGCTTCACCTCAAAAAATCTAGATCCGCCAGAGCCACAAGGGCGGGAGACTTAAACCTCGACACGGCTATTAATAGGACGTGCTGGAGGGATAGATTCATCACCCAAAGACTCCCTATGCTGTGGAATAAAATCCCGGTATATGTGAGGCAGAGCACCTCGCTGGCCTTGTTCAAGAGAAATCTTGACCAATGGATGGGAGATTGCAGATATACCCCAGGGATTACCTCAGTGTCACTGCTCGACAGAGGCACAGCAAAATAATGGGTATAGTTCCCCATACTAAAGGGGTGGCGTAAGCCACAAAACTATGGGCTAGGCTTGTAAATGCCCTCGGGCAGATAGCCTAGTATGAACCTATGAACCTATGAACCTATGAACATACATAGGTTGTCCAAACAACAAAGGCCAGTAATATATCCTTTATTAAAAACACAAACCTTCTCTAGCGCATTGGCATAAAGCCTTCCAGGAGATAACAATAGTAAAAAAGAACACCTCTTATAAAGGTGCATCAATTAGAAAAAACAATTAAACAAATAAAACAATTAGGCAATCCAATACAATTAATTCTTTACAATAAATATTTCCAATTGCATTCCTAATTTAATCCACCAGGTGTTAAAGTGTTATACTTTAAAATAAAAACTGCTTCTTTGAATAGTAGCTTATTCTTTAAACAAGTTACATGTGTTGCTTTAATTTGTTCAAGAATGCAACCTCTCAATTCTGAGTAAGCTCCCCCATGTACAAAATTAAAATAGGAAGCAATAGGACTTTCCATCTTATTATTTTTAAAATCACAAATGTGTTCCTGCAATCTAACCTTAAATGTCCGCTTACTCTCACCTATATAGAAAAGATTGCAGGGACACTTAAGGGCATAAATAATACCTACAGTGTTACAAGTAAACTCTGCTACCGGTCTAAATTTCAAACCATTAATTTTATCAAAAAATCTAGTAACATATGAACAAACTGAACAATATAAAACTCAATATACCTTTTTACTAGTAGTTATTACCAACATGTCGTATACTATACCAGATTCTTGGATGACATGTTTGTGTTATGGGATGGACCTACAGAGCTTATCAATGAGTTCTTAGAATATCTTAACAACACTAGTAATTTTTTGAGGTTCACTCATAATATTAACATAGAAGGTATTGCCTATCTTGACACCTTTGTTAGACATACTGATACTGGTTTTCATTTGGAAATATTTAGAAAGGAAACGTTTTCTAATGGATACCTTGATTATACTAGCAACCATCCCAGACATATTTTAAGAAATATCTATAAAGGTCAATGTATACGGGTAGCAAGAATGACTTCCAATTTTGATTTAATTGTTAAAGAGATTAATAATATAACGGCTATGTTTGTCAATAGAGGCTATCCCATACTATTATTGGATGATGTATCGGCTTATGTTATTAATGAATGGGGTAAAAAATATCTCCCTATCTTAGGCATTGGTTCTGAGAAAATATTTAAAATAAAAAATAAGGAGCAAAATGATTTCAATAGAGTATGTGTATTAACATATTCTCCTTATGTGAATTGTGTGAAAAATATTATGGAAAAGCATTGGAATATGTTAGCAGAAGATAAAGAAGCTAGGAGGGTAGTTGGTATAAAACCGTGCTTTGTATATAAAATGGGTATGAATATAAAGAATTTATTGAATATTATATCACATGAAAAAACTGGATTGGATATCCACACAAAAAAATGTGGATTCTGTAAACAGTGTTTTGTAATTAATGAAGCAGTAGGATGTAAATTGAACAATGTCAATAATACTTATGTGACGTTCAAAAAGGGAAATTGTAATAGCAGGAATATTGTTTATTTGGCCAAGTGTACAGTATGTACGGCTTTCTATATTGGAAAAACAGAAAGACAGTTTAGAAAGCGTATTTATAAACATTTATATAAAATCAAGGTTAAGGATACTAAAAATGCTTTGTTTAGACATATTAGTGAGAATGGAGAAGCACATAAGTTTAAATTTGCTATAATTGATTATGTTAATGTATCACTGCGGGGTGGTAATTATAAAGTCTACCTCGGTAGGAAAGAAAGTGAATGGCAAATGTTAACAAATGCTACAAAATATCTTGGTATTAACAATTACATTTCCATCAAATCCCTTTTGCAGCTTTTATAGCTTGGGTAAAATAAGTTTTTTTAATAGGAATCGCAATTTTGTGCTTATATAAGAAGTTTGTAATGTGATTTTAATCTTTTTAACATAAGGTACTACTGAGTTATTATGTATTAGCTTGTAATAGCAATTTGTGGTATTTTATGTAGTGGCACTTTAAATTTGGTTACGTGGTATTGCACTTGTATCAAGTGGCGCCAAAAAGTTTTTTAAAAAAGTAATTAGCTGTATGATTCAGTGTTCTGATGAAGTCTGTATCTTACAGATGAAAGCGTTTAACCGTTTTTATTTATGCTTGGTGTTTGATTAAAATAAATCAATTTTTATCCTTGTTCGGGCCGAGTTTCACTTGTACTGTTTAATCATAGCAGAGACACCGTTGCTGTCTCTTCAGTGATAATTCAGTAGTTGGTTTCGCCTTTTTTTGTGTCAATATTTAAAAATGTGTATGGATCATTTAAATATGAGAGATGTATATAAAGTATCTAGTATTGTTGAATATGAACAAGCTGTAAAAAAATTCAAAGACATTTTATTAAGAGGTTTCAGACTTGGATATTTGTCTAAAAAGGATTTAGATGTGAAATTTAATGCAGATAATTGTACTTTGGCTAAATTTTATTGTTTACCCAAGGTACATAAAGACCTAGTGAATCCACCGGGTCTTCCTATAGTAGCAGCTAGTAATTATTTCTTGCATAGTATTGGAATTATGTTGCATTGTTATCTAACTAAATTTGCAATAACTCTAGATTCTTACATAAAAGACTCTTTTGACTTTTTAGATAAGATTAAATGTGTGTTTTGGGAGAAAGATTATTATTGGATTACATTAGATGTTAAGAGCCTGTACACAAATATTAAACATTCAATAGGTACTGAGGCTCTTAAATTCTTTCTGGGTAATAGTCCAGTTTCAAATTATATTATTGAATGAATTTATTTTAGTTTAGTTAATAATTACTTTGAATTCAATCAGGTAGTTTATCAGCAGATACAAGGTACAGCTATGGGGGCCCCTTTTGCCCCAGTGTACGCTAACCTGGTTATGGGATATTTTGAAATTACTTTTTTATATAGATTAGAATTTTTTAGAAAGTATGCAATTCATTATTTTAGATTTATTGATGATCTGATTTTTTTTTTATGTAAAGGGGGTAAATCATTAATGAAAGATTTTGTTAATATACTAAATTTTAACCAGTTAGGTATAAGGTTTGAAGGTTTACAAAGTGGTAGTTCTGCTATTTTTTTCTGGATTTGATCCTAAAAAGCAATATTAGAGATGGAAAAATCATTACTAGTATACATAGAAAATTTGGTGATGATGGCCATTTTTGGATGGATGTAGTTGCCATCCAGTTCATATTTTGAACTCACTACCCTATGATGAGTTATTAAGAGTCACTAGGTTATGTAGTGAACCTGATATTTTAGAAAAAGAGATCTTTCATTCCTGCCAAATGTTTAAAAATAGGGGATATGCTCTGGAAGTCATTAAAAAGAGAAGTTATGTTTTTCAGAGATAGATAAAAGCAATAGTAGTGAACATAACAACAATACACTGCAGAGAATAACAAATGAAGAAGGTAGGGAAATGTATTTTGTTACCTCTTATAATATACTTTCTGATGAGATTATAGCTATTATAAAATATTATTGGCCTTTTTTGATGAAAGGAAGATATAAATTAAAAAATGTATGGCATGTACCCCTGATTTCTTTTAAAAGAGACCGTAATTTAAAAGATATGTTAGTACATGCAACTTTTTCCTTACCTGATGTAAATGTGGGAAGTGAGGTTGGTAGGTTGAGCACCTGGGCATGTGGAAATTGTTCAGTTTGTTCATATGTTACTAGATTTTGGATAAAATTAATGGTTTGAAATTTGGACTGGTAGCAGGGTTTACTTGTAATACTGTAGGTATTATTTATGCCCTTAAGTGTCCCTGCAATCTTTTCTATATAGGTGAGAGTAAGAGGTCATTTAAGGTTAGATTGCAGGAACACATTCGTGATATTAAAAATAATAAGATGGAAAGTCCAATTGCTTCCCATTTTAATTTTGTACATGAGGGAGCTTACTCAGAATTGAGAGGTTGCATTCTTGAACAAATTAAAGTAACAAATGTAACTTGTTTAAAGAATAAGCTACTATTCAAAGAAGCAGTTTTTATTTTAAAGTATAACACTTTAACACCTGGTGGATTAAATTGGAAATATTTATTGTAAAGAATTAATTGTATTAGATTGCCTAATTGTTTTATTTGTTTAATTGTTTTTTCTAATTTATGCACCTTTATAAGAGGTGTTCTTTTTTACTATTGTTATCGCCTGGAAGGCTTTATGCCGAGGCACTAGAGAGGTTTTGTGTTTTTAATAAAGGATATATTACTGGCCTTTGTTGTTTGGACATTTTATGTTCTGCTTTTGGTGGTTTTGGACTACATACATAGATGTTTGACAGCATTAATGGCATGTGCTGTATATCAGTCATGGCAGTGTGGATTGTGCCATATCTATATATCTATGTCTATATATAAATACATATATATATATATATATATATATATATATATATATATATATATATATGTGTGTGTGTGTTTGTGTGTGTGTGTGTGTGTGTATATATATATATATATATATATATATATATATATATATATATATATATATATATATATATCTATATCTATATAAAGCGCTACAGAATCCTGAAAGCCCAAAATCCTGAAGACCAAAATACTGAGACCAAAATCCTGAAAACTCAAAATCCTGAAAACACACAGGATACAAACACTTACTATATTCCAGCACACAAGTAAATACAGAAACTGTTGGATATGCTCTACTTAAAGAAATCCCAATCCCTCCAAGCTGCATGCTCTAGGAACCTAAACCTTGTCACCACAATAAACAGAACATGCTGGAGGAATAGATTCCTGTCCCAGAGACTTCCCATACTCTGGAACAGATTACCTATCTATGTCAAACAAAGCTCCTCATTAGCACTCTTCAAGAAAAATCTTGATGATTGCATGGGAAATAGGAAATTCACCCCAGGGATCACTTCTGTGGCTCTGCTCGACAGGGGCACAGGAAAATAATTTTCTTGGTTGGCGAAAGCCAGGGTACCTTTTTGGCTGGGCTTATATAGGCCCTAGGGCTAATAGTCTAATACCTACCTACCTATGAACCTATATTACCATTCAACTATACGCAGAGGGCCAAGCCCCCGTGCACCTCCCATGTACACTAAGTGCAATCTCAGAGTTGATATATTTAAGTAGTGGTGGTGCAGGCCCCCACATGGGGGGGTGCAGGGGGGCTTGCCCCTGCTTATACTTGGAGAAGAGTAATATGGTTTGTGTTTTATTTGTTTCTGTATGCATTTGTGCTGAAATATAGTAAGTGATGGTATCCTGTGTGTTTTCAGGATTTTGAATTTTCAGGATTTTGAGCTTTCAGTATTTTGGTCTCAGGATTTTGGGCTTCAGGATTTTGGGCTTTCAGGATTCTGTAGCACTCATATATATATATATATATATATATATATATATATATATATATATATATATATATATATATATATGTGTGTGTGTGTGTGTGTGTGTGTGTGTATATATACCATGCACACAAGGCATCTAGCCTGTCATAACCATACTTCTGCATACAGGTATAGCAGTCTCCCTCCTAACACCTCCTGCAAATGTTACAGTGCCAGGACAGTGTATGTGATTACCCTCATAGAGTTTGGATATATCATAACAGTTGTTCAAGTGTCTGTGTGTTCAGTCTCATCTCTTATCACTGCAAATCACATATGTTATATCAGAGGCAAGGGATTACTGGTGGTACTATTCTCATATTGTCCATGATTGTGGCTGGTTCTTTTAATGTTTTCCATGAGCCTTTTCCTGTGCCCACCTTGTTTGAGACCATTGCTGAGACTGTAGTCATATTCAGGCATATCAGTTTGCACAGATTTGCAATATTCACCCTACCCCAATTGTATGTCATATCCCTGATATATGTCCTCTGTACTATTCATGTAAAGATGCTTATCTCACACAAACATCCTCCCCATTGTTATGTCACCTTGTGTGACAATCACATAAAATACATTTGCACTGTACAGTCCCTAATGTACCATATAGAATGTGATTGGTGTTGCCTCTATAACCATCTTCCATTTACATGCCCTCCTCTGTTGAACATTAGGTGGTTTCACCTGTACTTCTTCCCTGTGTTCATTCCTACAATTCATGTGTGTGTCCCCATTCAATACACACAGATCCCCTGAGTGTTCATTTTACTTGGCAGTCCATGTCCCGTTACAGATCATTTACACAGCTTCAGTACACAATACCATGATAAGGATATCACAATGCTCTGCATTGTAGACACACTGTCCTGCATTGTGTTTGGACCAAATGCTTCATATTCATACCTCTCAACTGTCCAGGTATTCCTAGGATGTCCAGATGTTTTCCTTATCAAATTTGTGGCTTTCTGCCATATTGCTGGAATGATCTCAGGACTGATGTCAGTCAATATTACATATATTTGAGGTCATATGTCTCAGCTGTCCTGATTTGTTAAGAATGTACACTTTTTTATCTCATATTTTTGATCATTTCTTCATAATATATTGGCTTTCTGGCAAATCATTGGCATGCCATTGCAGATTGAAGTCACAAACTGATGACACACATTTGAGTTTCAAACTTCATGCTCTTGAGAAAGTTCATTATACTGCACAACCTATTATTCCTTCAATGTTCTAAGTTTAGAAGACCAATATTAAAAATCTGTCCCTAGCTTTGGCTTTGCCCAGATTTATTGCTCTAAGAGGTTGAGACAGTTTTATTCTAACATATTTGTATGCAACATCTATGTCAAATATGTCCCTATTTCTGGTTATTTGTCCCCTCATTATGTTGGCTTTTGTGCAGATGTGTTGCACTAACAGATTGACAGCTATCTATGAAGTCCTAGTAATCACTGCAGCATTCAGCACAAATCTGTGGACCGTAGGTGCTCTGCTTTACACAGAATTCATATCGGTGTTTGCTTACATGGTTTCCTGGTCAGCAACACTGTTGCCAGCCATGAAATCTAACTTAGATGCACCACGTGCAATTAATATGCATTGCAGGCTACCACTCACTGCACACTGCTGCACAAACATGTAAACTCCATGTAGAGTTTATACGGAGCTTACACAGAGTTTATTGAATCATAGAGCATATCTTTTAGAGTTTACTAAAGGTGCACATAAGTTCTAGCTAGGAGTCATAGAGATACATTACAGAGCACTGCAAGCTTTGTGTTACATAATAAGAATACATCATTGTGAGGTGTACACATAAGTAACTATATATGGATATGCTGCATGCTTTGCCAGCAAGCTACTCTGCAGGAGAGATCACATGAGGCAAGAAGGAAAAGTCACAGACACAGCTGAGTGGCACAGAAGAAAGACTATGTAGTAAAGCAAGCCTGTTGTCTCCTGCTGAATTGTCATTTCTTGTGAGAACAGGTGGCAAGACCACTAGCAGATAGCATGAGTCTTAACCTACCTCAGCAGGATGCCACTTGTTACTGCATACCAACAACATATATTATAAGTTAAAGATGGACATTCTCATGCCCAGCTAACTGGAAACATTATATGTTCCATTAAAGGTATGGGAAGTAGTAATGAGAATATGTAAAAGCCATTTGTATACATAGGAAAACATACTGAAAATGTAAGAGTGGGAAGGAAGGGCACAATGTTTTTGTGGGGATAAGTTTTTTTGTTTTTTATATACATCTCGAGAGAGAAAAAGGACGAAGAGAAGCATGAGGGGGGAAAATGGGAAAGAAAGGTATGTGGATGGCAGAAGGGGCATACAGACAAGAAAAAATACAGCCAAACAGAGTTGGACTGGTACAAACTAGGTGCAGGACACATGGAATACACAAAGACAAAAACCAGGATGGTAGCATGCATATAAATGAATGGGGATGCATAAAGGCACCATGCCAACTGCTGACTGATCAAGAAGGATGACTAAAAAGTCAGGAGTGGGCACCAAGCTATTTAAAGCTTTCCTGCTAAATAGCACTACTCTTACGGGATTACGAGGATTGCGGTTGGCTACTGGAGTTCCATTGCTAACTAGATAAGTTCCCTTTGTGGGAAAAAAAACTTCCTATTTTACTTTTTAGGAAATAAATATTTTTTTTCCATGAAACATTATTAAAGGTAAGAACAATTATTTTCAATGACAGCCATACCACTTTTAATTAGTTTTAAATGGGGGTGTCACTTTTTTGCTTCTGTTACTAAAAGTTGTTAAATAATTTAAATCTACTTTTTATATCATAAAAGTTGTGCTACTTTACTTTTAAGGGTTGGGTAAGTGTTTTAATGTATTTTTCACTGTGTTTTAATGTTGGAAAGGTTACTTTTTTACAACTTACCTTTCTAATGACTACTGCAGCCAGACTTTCCTGGGAATTAGGCATCTTTTTTGGCTTAACCATGGAACAACATACTGATTACTTGGTTCATCCCTCTTCCAGACAAAAATGAGGAGAATTTCTAAACAGCTTTTGCCAACAGCACATCAGGTTGCCAGAGTGCCTCCGCCACAATTAGTGGCTCTGCTATAGCCAAAACTGATTCCACAGACCCATTCATCTTTTTGTCTGGTTTTGTCCCTACAGCCACAATGGGCAAGGAGTTAGTCAAATCATTCTTTTCCAGAGTCTGGGGAGTCTCTGGGTCAAGAACCTATCCCTCCAGCATGTTGAAAGTGATCTTGGTAGGTAAGCAGATCCACTCTTGTTGGTCTTGAGAGAAGGTGCAGGGAATGCAATCTGCCCAGCCAGAAAGCTATGCCTATCACTAGGGAGGTTTTCCTGTCAAATGCCTGTTATTTCTTCAGAAATTTCAGGCAAAAAGAAACAAAAACATAGACATATTTCTTCTCCAGTCTGAATTGTTTTGGACAGGATTGATTTATTGGGCTTAGCACAAGGTTTAGTTCAGGCTTTTGGCCCTTCGACTTTGGCTGTTTTTGATAAAGAAAAATAATTTTTTCATTTTCTGAAGGTATTCAGGGGTTGATTTGACCCTCAGAATGGTTATGAACAGGCATATTATGTTTTGTCTGTCTCAGTTTTTGATTCAGATTTTGAGGACAGTTTGGCTTCAGTCAGCCACTTTGAAGGATTCTCTTTGTCTGAATCTACTTCCAGACTGAATTGTTTGTTTCAGTTCAGAAAAATGATGCTTTTTCAGTTCCTAACAAAGAATTATGATTCATTACAAGTGAAGTTTCCAGACTTACCCCACATCTTCCTGTTCTTTCAACTTTGGAGTATGTTTTATCACAGCTTGTAACTTGTGAGACGGCCATCCTGCTGCCCCCAAGAAGGCAAACAGATTATATAACGTTCCTTAATAATGTATGTTTTTATGCACTCATCCTAGATCAGATGCAGAAGCTAGCTTTTACTTTATTGGAACCCAGCTGCTGCTAAACATTTCATTAATACTAATCGCTGTCCTTAGACATTGATAATTTTGGGGAAAATGTGTATTGTTCTGCAACACTTGTTTTTATGATTCTTAGCTTTCAGGCTCATATGTTAAAGTTTGTGCTTGCCTCTTTTGAAAATTTGAGGAATATTATTACATCTGTTTCCACTTGTCTGGTTGTGTTCTTAAAATCTCACAGAAGATGTCACAAATGAAATTTTGAAGTTTCACTTGGATAGAAACTTAGTATTTTGGGGACTTTTGATACAGAGGTCCATAAAAAGTGTTATGAGAGAAGTAAGCTGATTCAAGGGAAGTCTTAGCATTTTCAGTCCACCTTTTCTATGTCTGCTAAACAAGTCAATGCTCCCCTCTTCAACCTTCTTTAAAATGCAAACTAAACTTATCCAGCAAGCTGCAAACATTTACAAATCAATGTTGGGAGGTTTCATAAAGAAAGCAGGAAGCACCTAGAACAAATGACAGTACAATAAATCTGAATGATAATTTGCTATACACACCCCCCCCCCCAGCAATCCCTTATATCATCCAGGAATTCAGAGCCTCTGCTTGGCCTCTTTGATAGCAGATAGTTTCTGACAGATGGGTTGTTGAAATAATCTATCAAGGGTACAAGGTTAAAGATGAAGTGGGAGTCTGTCCCTTCTTTATGAGGGATCCCCCCTCACATGGCACACCAAAGCCTTTTTTTTTCCTCCTGTCATTTAGCATATGATCAAAAGGGAGAGATAGAAGCTGTCCCTCCTCCTTAACTAGGATAAGGTTTTTATTCAAGGATGTTTTGTGTGTCAAAGAAGGAAAGAAAATTCTTGGAGATTAGTTCTAGATCTTTCCTTTCTTAACCTGTTTGTTATAGTGTCCAAGTTCAAAATATTGTCACTTCACAACATATAACCCACTTATCACCATTTCAGTTTTCTAGTAACCCAAAGTTTAAATGAGGCATATCATCACATTCCTGTATGTCCAAATTAAAGAGGTTTCATAATGCTTTCTCTAGCTGGATCACAGTATCAGTTCTTTGCATTACAGTGTGGTTTATCCACTGATACAAAGATATTCACAAAGTGTCTAGCTCTAGTGATAGCCTACTGCAGACTGCAAGGGATTCATATTTTTCCTAATTTAGATGACTTATTTATCTTTATGGAGTCTTTTTTAAAGTGTCAGTAATCACTCAGCTGGGTAAGAGATCTCCTACACAGAGTGGGGTTCTAATAGAACTTATAAAAGTCTTGTTTGACTCTCCCACAAGATTGTTTCCCTGTGCACCTTAGTTTAAAGAGCTTTTCTCCCACATGAAAAAGTAGATCTGCTTCTAGATCTGTTCCTGATTTTTTTTCAGTCAGTCTACATCCTCATACATTTTTAATACATTTGATATTTTCCTTGAGAAGAGGAGTTTTGGATCAGTCATATATATTTTTTTTTCATTTGTTTTAGAGTTTCTTTATAGTAGAAGACGTATGATAAATAAAAATCAAGTATCAAGAAAAGCTCTGCCAAATCCTTCTTTGTGAGAAATGTTTTATCCTTCTTCATGAGAGATTTATCAATTATAATATATCTGTCACAAAGAAACATTTGGCTTTATGGTTTTATGAATGTTCTATGATACTTTGTTATTGTAGGGGACTGCTTGTGGTATGTGTTTTCCTTAGATGGGTGTAGAATTCCTTAATGAAGTATTTTGCAGTAACATGGTTAGGGATGGTGCTGTCAAAAGTGAATTTTAATATTTCATAATAGGTGAAGGTTGGTACATTTATTGTCTTTAAACTTACAGAAATTTGTGCTAGAGTCCCTTGGGAATTTAAAGGAGGTTTTAAGTCTGTGATCTGAATCCACTGCAGAATGAAATACCAGAGGAGTAGTTTAAGAGGCAGCCATTTTGGCAATAGTCAGGTCATGAGTGCAGTTCCCTCTAGTATGTCTAATTATCAATGGTTCAAGGGAGGTGTTGCATATAAAATCAGGTAATTATTGGGCATATCCTTCACTGGAAATATAGGTGCACCAGTTTATTGAAAGAGAGTTAAAGTCACCAAAAATAATTGTGTTTTTGCTGATAAGATCACATAGAACACTGAGGAATTAAATGATAATTAATCATATTGATATCATACTGATGTACTATGTTCTTCATCTGTAAATATGTTGTAAGTAATTTATATGTTAAATTGTTAATCGCTATGTAATCCAATGTAACTACTGTCTGTTTATTTTACTGTGGAGCTTTTCTTCCCGGGCCTCCGCTGAAAATGGACCCACGTCCAGTCGGACACTCCCGGTCAACAAATTTAAATAAATAAAATAAATAAATAAAATAATATATTGTGTGATCAGCAGTTCAGTGAGTTCAGATGGTAGGTCCCAAGAGACCTTTGAGGTGGGAATATACTCCTTAGTAATTATGGACACTCTACCACAGTTGCCACTGAGTTTGAAGACATGAAAAGCACTAAACTTGGGTACAGAGGGGAGTGCTGTCTTACAATTTAAAACAAGTCTCAGTAACAATGTTGACATGAATGCTTCCCAAATGCAGGCCTGCCTCAAGGTCAGGAAATTTACTTGTTAGACGTATGGCAATGAGGAGAGCCACCTTAATGCAAAAGATTTGGAGGCTGACATGTTGGGATGTCCCTCAGGTTAAATCTGCCTGAAAAAGGCACTATGGGGCAGCAATGGCTTCAACCAGTGTGCAGAAGCCTTGAAACAAGTGGTACAGATCATCTTTAGTGAAGCAAGCCGAGCTGCCAAGCATCTCATCCCAAAATGATGCTTACTGGATCTCCCTGGAATAACGCCAACTATTTAACCAGTGTTTGAATCTGATTACCCTTTCTTTGCATTAAGGCATCATTTGAGATGAAGGAAGAATTCCACTCAGGACCAGTGGTTTATCAATGCATATTTTATGCTTGAGACAGCTTCTCAAGCTGCATTTTAGGTAGATGTTGTTTTATATGTTTTTATATATCTTTATTTGTTTTCATATTTTGATAAGTATGTGTTAGTTAGAATATAAATGTTTAAACTGTGGAACAAAGTGCTAGAAGATTTGAGTACTGCAGAACAGATCGGTTAATTGACTGATTGTTTAATTAACTATTTATTTGTTAATTAGTTGCACACTATACTGAAGAGGTGTGTCTGTGTTAGAAAGTATATGTACTGCTTTTTGGAACTTAGTTTTGTTTAAGGATCTGAAGAAGCGTGTTGTACCGATTTTAGTTCAATTAAAGACTTGTGTTTCATCCATTTATTGTGGTGGTCTGTTCCAGTTTGTATTCAGTACGTTTGGGCTTGGCGTTTGAAGCAGACCTTTAGGCAACAGCGTCTCCTTGTTTGATACATACAGCTTTATAATTTGAGTCGCTGCAGCCACACGATGGAGAGTCAACCGGTGGAATTAGATTATGTACCGAAGAGGGTCGATTTGAATATGAGATGGGAGACATTAATGGACAAGAAAGGGAATCCATTCTTGTCTATGGATTTGATGTGGAGAATAATCATACTAATGTGGAGAATATTCATGACTTCAATGTGAGTCTTAAAGAACTTGAAAACACGCTTTATAAGCTACAGAGACTTACATGGCAAAGAAGGCACTTTGAAGCGTGTTTACACTTCAAATTAGTGCCGAGAGGTATGAGGGTTCTCTGCATGCCTACCTATGGCAATAGCCATCCAGACTTATTGAAAAGGTGGCAGCAGATGAACCTTGAGTTAAGCTTTGGGTATTTGAAGTTACTCATAGAATATTTTACTCCTCAGGAAGAGGAGTTAAAGAATAAAGCCGAGACGCTTTATAGAGATGTCTCAGAAAATTTTAAAGGGGCTATGTTCGAAAAACGGATAGATTCCATACTTAATCAAACCTCTGCATATGGAGAGAGATTGCAACAGATCAAAATGCCAAGCTACAGCGTGATCATTTCGATTTCACCAATAGCCAAGTTTTTGTTTGGCCCAGGAACAGGAGAGATAATGGCCAAACATCATACGCTAATCGTGATGTGAGTGTTACCAACAGTAATCAGATTGGGGTTCTCCCTTTAACTGAGGCAGCAGTGGGAACGGATGTTCCGGTTTCCTCCATGGAAGCTCCGTCTCTGTTTATGACAGAGACAGATAATACGCCACCGCCTAACCAGCTAGCACTTCAGCGTTCAAGTTCGCATAATTGAGCGGCTAAACCGAAAATAGCCCAGACCAACATAGAACGCTTTTACCTCCCAGTACAACAGCAGCATTTTGAGGCAGGTCCAACAGCAGGGGCAGAATGAAGAGGAAATACTGAGAACAGCAGTTCCAGAGAGGGAGAGCAAGGAACTGAAGAACTTAACGGTTAATCTGTCTAAATATAGATTAACCGCTGTTGATGAAACTTTACTGAATCGTGGCTTGAATTATATTCCAGCTCAGGTGAGTAATCTGCCTGAATTGTTAACTGATCTGAGACTCTTCATACGGAGTTTGTCTCTGAAACTGTTCTTTAATCAGCAGAGCAGTCCATCAGACTCAACAGATAATGGAAGTACTGACAAACTTAAGTTTAAGAAAAAGAGCGTGTTTACACCTGCGCCTTCACCAGTAGCAGAATGCTTCTTGAAAAGCTGTGAGAATGACTTTTACAAGTACTTTTATAATCATAAGCACAGTGCTCCATTCTTTAATACTTGTACCAAAGAATGGGACAGTATATATGGGTTGAAACGTGAGAGGGAGTTGGTTGTGAAACCAGCGGATAAAGGAGGGGCTATTGTTTTGCTAGATACAGAAGTCTATATTAAGAGCATGCTAGAGCTTCTCAATGAAGCAGCCACTTACAAACCTATTTCTAATATGGAGTTTGAAAAGGTGGTATATGATATACATCAAGAATTGTATGAATATGTTATGTCCAGACAGATTGACTATGAGCTGTACCAATACTTTTTTGTTGAGAAGCCCAAGATACCTTATATCAAAGGGCTTCCCAAGATCCATAAGGGTATTTTTCCACCACCCATGAGACCCATAGTGGTTGGGCAGGGCTGGGCTACAGAGACTCTATCTGCATATTTAGAAAAAAGGTTGAGACCTTTAGTATCTGAAACTAGCTCTATTCTTAAGGATACTTATGATCTGTTAGACAGCTTTGATTCATATCCCATGGATGTAGATGGTATTCAGTTGTTTGTGACCCTGGATGTGAAAAACCTTTTTACCTCAATACCAAATGATTTTGGTCTGGAAGCATTGAGGGACATTATTCATACGAGCAAGAGGTTTAGTAGTAGTGATGAGATCTTGCTATGCGCCATCATGGAATTGGTTTTGACACATAATGTTTTTAAGTTTAGAGACCAGCTCTATTTACAGCAGTGGGGGGTTGCCATGGGCACCCCATCTGGTTATGCTCCACTGGGAGCGCACCTTCCTGTTTAATAATGTTTGGTTTAAGAAGGTCAGTTTATATAAACGGTTCGTGGATGACATACTGATGTTTTGGCATGGGAGTAATGCTGAACTCCTGACCTTTGTGGAATATATGGAATCCACGACAGGATTCCTGAGGTTCACAGTTAATTCATCCACTGACAGGGTTGATTATTTAGACCTTACTATATACAGAGGGATACAGGGAACTTGGACACTACTCTGTACAGGAAGGATTGTTGGAGGAATAGTTTGCTGCAATATGATAGTCTACATCCAAGATTCGTGTTCGATAGCATAGTGAAAAGTCAGTTTACCAGGGTCAGAAGATTATGTAAGACAGAGTCTGAGCTACATAAACAAAGTCAGTTCCTTTTAGAATGTTTTGAAGAGAGGGGCTATGATAAAAACAGAACTCATCAGAGATTCTGTATTGCTGGGCCAGAGCATGCAACAAAGCAATGCAAGAATATATGATGGTTCGAGAAGGAATAGGAGGAATTTTGACAACACTAAGGTGAGGTTAAATCTCAGATATACTAGCGACATCAAACACATCAGAGACATAATAAGTAAGAACTGGCATATTTTATTGACAGATCAACGTATTATGAAGTTAGTAGGCCCAGTACCCTCCTACACTTACTATAACAGCAAAAACCTTAAAAGATTACTATGTGTGGAACCCAGCCAGATAATTAGACCGAAGACATCCAGGGGAGATGCTCCTGGTACTTTGTCAGAGATGCAACATCTGCAAATATATTACTTTGGAGCAGATATTCATACATCCGACTCTGCCCTATAGATTTGAACCACGATTTAAAGCTACATGTGAGGATAGAAATCTGATATATTTGGCTGATTGCATGATGTGCAGTGCTTTCTATGTAGGGATGACAACGAGATCGTTGAAAGAGAGGGTGCAAGAACATATTAATGATATCTTGAAGAGTGATATAAAGAACGCCCTTGCAAAACATATTACGACAAACAGGGACACTCATTCAGATTTAGGGTTCTACAGAAGGTGACACCTAGTAAGAGGGAGGACATATTTAATGACCTGGAACAAGTGGAGTTGAGTTGGATTTTTAAACTTAAGGCTCAACATGAGCCAGGGTTGAATCAATATGTGAGCATTAGGGTCACTTAAATAAATGGTGGTTGAGGCACAGCCTTTCTTTTGTAAGTACATTTAGATACACACGTGGAACAAGAGTTTATAGGCTTGTATTTTAATTATCCATACTACAATAGCTCAATGCATATAAAAGTCTGTTGACAACAAACGTTCCCGTATGCCTTTATTAATAAGGAGCATTATGTGAAGTTTGAGGATATTTGTGAGGTCTTATGATAGGTTTTGATTTAACCTGATCCTAAAAGACATGTAGTAGAGATGTCAGAGATTTGATGGATGTACTCATATAGTTAGTCATTATAATCCAACCAAGGGGTTATTGATTATCACCCCTTTTATATTGGTTTTGTCTTCAGAGGATGAGCTATATTTTAAATATATTTTAAATATAATATATTGTAAATATGTGTATAGGTTTCAGATAGGCTGATACATTACATTATAGTTTTCAGCCATTATTCTATAACTTATTTATTAGGCTGGTTTTGAGACATTCTCTAGATTGTTCTTTAGATTGCCTTCTAATTTTAAATAATATACACGAGTTACATTTTACATAGTGGGTGATGATTTTTCTCCAGATGGTGGCTGTGGCCTTCCATGTATTAGTGTTTTGCACATCAATGCTTCGTTCTTTGATGGTTGGTAATGTGGACAAATTCGGGTTGACATATGGATGCTAGATATTTAGACCCTTTGCAATAGGGGTTTGGAAGATGAATGTTTACTTGATATTTTATTTTTTGTTTTACTGTGGTAATGACGTCTATGTAGTTGCGACATATGTTTTTATGACATAGTTTGGTAGAGATGTTTAGTGTCTATAGATGGAAACACGATAGTGGTTTTCGCTTGGATGGCTGCATATTATACAATGTATGTACACTTTTAGACGCTTTATTTGGTATTAGGTAGTGTAACATAACAGTATTTTATCAGCCAGAGGCGCCAGGCAGTGCATGAGTTGGTGATGCCATGGAGTTGGAATAATGGTTAAGTTATGGCCGGAGGACATAGATGGCAATTATGGGAAACGATTGTATATGGTACACCGTTGTTAATAAACTTTAGAAGCTCTTGTGTATTGTCGGTGGAGTTCAGGATGCCACACATAATGTTATGAGAGGTAGTTTAGTGAGAACCGAACATGATTTTAGCATGAACAGACTGGTTACTGTTGATACACCTAGTGATTCATACTTCAGGGTGTTAGATCTCTGGAATTATAGGATGTAGACTCTAATCATTCTGAGGGCATTATTGTGTACGATGAGTGATTCATGGTTTTTTCTGTATATATGTATCGCTATTGCTTATATGCATTATGGTTGAGATGGTTATGCACTTGCCATTTTCGTTTTCATTTTCATTTTCATCCTCTTTTTGTTCTCTGTTTTTTTGCTGGCAGCATACACATGCTTATGATAATGCATGGGTCATATTGAAGCATTTGGTTTTTATATGTGATGCGTTTTATACTGCATTTCATGAGATGTCTGTTTTTGTCAATGCATATTTTATGCTTGAGACAGCTTCTCAAGCTGCATTTTAGGTAGATGTTGTTTTATATGTTTTTATATATCTTTATTTGTTTTCATATTTTGATAAGTATGTGTTAGTTAGAATATAAATGTTTAAACTGTGGAACAAAGTGCTAGAAGATTTGAGTACTGCAGAACAGATCGGTTAATTGACTGATTGTTTAATTAACTATTTATTTGTTAATTAGTTGCACACTATACTGAAGAGGTGTGTCTGTGTTAGAAAGTATATGTACTGCTTTTTGGAACTTAGTTTTGTTTAAGGATCTGAAGAAGCGTGTTGTACTGTCCGATTTTAGTTCAATTAAAGACTTGTGTTTCATCCATTTATTGTGGTGGTCTGTTCCAGTTTGTATTCAGTACCAGTGGTTTATCTGCATTTGTAACATACATGGAGAGTTTCTACATGTCTCTCTGTATGCTCCTTAGAGTTTTGCATTGGAAGTCAATCACCCCCTCATGGACCACTGCTACTTTGTAGTCATATCTGTCAAGAGATAGGGTCCTTGGGTCCATTTTATGTTAGAAATCTTGGCACTTGGAAGGCCACTCACTGCAACCATCTTCTTGTCCAACATTGTGTGTGACATGTCAGTGTGCCTGACAATAGACTCCTCTATCACTGAAGCATTTGTTGTGATGCTGTTTTTCACAGTGGTAGACTTGGAGTGTATTTTTTTCTCTCAGGATTACTCTCTACAGGTAGTTATGTGTGAGTGGCCTGTTTTTTGCTGTCACAAAATATTCTTATTTTTATGAGCTTTGGGAGTGATTCTTTTATAGCCTCAACATAAGGTATTTTGGTGTGATTAGTGAAAGACTCTGGTGAAGTGTAGAAATCTAACAGGTCAAGCCTTTAGTTGAGATGGAAGCTTCCAGATTTATCTCTCAAATGCAATTGTTTTTTGTGAAATATAAGTTGATTATCTGTGAGTAAAAGCTACTTAGTACACTGTCTTAGAAGACCTAGTGCTACAAATCAGTCAATAAAGTTGAAATTAGCAGAATTACCTTATTTTTTACAGTGCTTAGTAATTTAAATGAGTTATATAAATGCAGTGGTGAGTACATATACTTATGGTAGAAATAACAACTATACCATAGTTGCTGTATGTCAAGTAGTGCATCTACATAACAATGCATCACTGCAGTATCTAATAAAATCGTGGTTAAAATCTTACTACTGAGTATATAGTAAAATTGGGTTTAACATCCTAATACTGAGCATATGTTTATACAGTGTGGCAGTGTACAGCAAAATATGATATTCATAGAGTAGTACTAGGCTAATTGCCCTTGCGAGCCATTTTAAGCCTAGCCAATTATCCATTGTGAGACTCAAGCCCTGCACCTTGTGTTTCTAAGGCAAACACCTTAACCATTAGGCCGCCCTCCTAAACCTTACAAATGCCAGAATTATGTATCAAATTCTATTTGACTAGGCTGGCAGCCTTCACCCATCTCTACCCAATCTTCACAATTGCAATCATTATTGTATGGCATTATTGTATGTCATATGACGTTGTAGCCTACATGTTCATGCAATGAATTCTACTAAAATATAATGTATCCTTCATAAAGTTTTACTTTAACTAATCCTACATTTAATGCATTTTTCTTTTATTCTTGATCCATGAATTGTCTTGTGTGCACAAACACAGACACACAAACACACACACACGCGCACACACACACACACACACACACACACACACACACACACACACACACACACACACACACACACACAGACACATAAACACACATGCACACACACACACACAGATGGACACACACAAATGCACACAAACACACACTCACACACACATACACACCAAACACACCAAACCACACATTCATAAACATACAGTACTGTCAAGCTTTGGGTAACAACCAGATATTGAGGTATAAATGTCATACAATAATGATTGCAATTGTGAAGATCGGGTAAAGATGGGTGAAGGCTGTCAGCCTAGTCAAATAGAATTTAATACATAATTCTGGCATTTGTAAATATAAATGTAAAATACAGGCTTGTGTCTTAATTGTAAAGAAATGCCGTTTCAACAGACCTCTCAACCAACAGGGGACAAATGTCGACAGAATCAGGGAGAAGTCAAGAAAAATCAGCGACAATCAGGGACACTTTTAAAATATTAGTGTTATTAACTTGAAACATTGACAGAATCAGAGCATATGAATTAATACACATTATCTGAAGTAAAAGAAGTTTATAACTCTTAATTATTGTCATTATTCATTGTGTAATTCACCACCTTTCCTCCAAATGTCGCTAGTTTTAGAAGGGATTAAGTTGGACAGAGTTAAAATTTGAGTCAAAATCAGGGACAGTTGAGAAGTATGCATTTCAACAATGTAGCAACATTGCCATCTGCTGTAAAGAAAACTAAGTCAAGCATTTCAAATCTTTCTTTTGAAATTAAAATTATTTATTCACTGCCTTTGATGTTTTACAATTTGGCTCCGGTCCAGCTATATTAAGGCTTCCTGCCTATTGTTTTAAGGCTAAAGTTAATGACCAGAATTTACATGTGGAATGTCCTTTATTGCTCTAAGTATAAAAGAATGTAAATGCAGTTTTGTGTGGCCTGGGAACCAGGAAGGTGTAAAAGATGATGTAATGTTTAGCAAAACTGCAGTTTCAATTTAAACAGTGAGAACCAGAGATTATGAAGCATTTTGATTTTGGACATCTAACTCAGCACTGCCTGTTGTCTTAAGTAAGTTATCTTAGAAGTGTGTTTTCTTGTAGAAATAGCTAGGACCATAAAGATTAGACTAAGTGTGTTTTTGTTATATCAGAACTGTACTACTGAATTATTTTACGTTTCTGTGTGATCTCTGAACTCTTGAATAACACTGTGGTGTAGTAGTATTGTCTTGTGTTTGTAGCATTTGTTATTAAATGTTTTTAAACCCTTTTCAACTGTGGCTGGTTTGTGTAGAGATAATTAAGCTCTACAGTACATTGAATGCTTATAAGTGATCCTGTAATAAGCCCTTCCAATAAGCTTTAAGACTGTTTAGTCACACTTACCATTGGATAATAATATTGCACAGTAATAATTGGACACCCTTTTATGGGCCTTTGGGTAGCTGATAATTATTAGCTGGTGGTGGCAGGAATTACTGCCATATAGTCTGGGTATAGGGGCACAGATGGAGAATCTGTGTCAGCCTTTTCCAGGAGTGTCTGTGAAGTTGTATAAATAATTATCTCAAAGTGTGTGTATGTCAGCTACTTGGCAGGGGCATGAAGCACTGGTTGGACAGAGAGGGTACTGGAGGTTTTAGCTTGCCAGCTAGGCTGAGATCTAGACCCTATAGCTGTGCCAGTGGGGAGTCTTACTGGGGACCTGGGGAGCAAGGGAGTGACCAGCCCCGGACTGACTGTGATCTCTGTGTGATCTTAAGGGAAATTGCACTTTACTGCATGTATCTGTTATCCTTTCCTCTCATATGAGATGTCCTTTCTGGTGTTAGTGGTGAGGATTGAGGCTCCTTGCTTGCTGGGGCTGGGCACGGGCATCACAGCACTTTATAGTGTTTCACTTGAAAGTTTCTGTTAATCCTCAAATTTAAAAAAGGAGTTCTGTAGCAGAGAAGAAACTACCCAAAATCTCTGAAAAATTAGATATATTCTTTAGATCTAGGAAAGTTGTATGTTTATCCTCAATAAAAAAGACCTTCACTTACATGTCAAAGTAAAATTGAACTGAAAAAATGCATAACCTCTTTCAGTACTGTTTCATAAGACAGTATTTCAATTAACTGAAAGGTGCTACTATTACATTCTACATGAAAAAAGTGATTAAACCTGCATCACTCTGCCAACAATCCTGTTGCATCATTTTCCTCTTTTGCAGTAGGATCAATTTATCTGCAAGCTGTCAAAATGTAGAGCACTATGGCTATTTACATTAAATGTGTCTTACTATTCAGCTAGTAGGACCAGTTCATTCTGTATCTGTGTTTATACTAACACGATATTTTATTGTTTATGGATATCATCTTAAAACATTTTAGCTGTCTATAAATCCATGCATAATCATGACTTCATTTCAGTAAGCAGCTGACATAAATGTTGCGGTTGCAAAGTTATTCACATGTGTGTAATATAAGGTATTGAAGTGCATACGATGGGCATCAGAACTTAATATAGATACTGGCAGAGCATTTCCAGCAATGCAATGATGGGTTCTCCTATGATTGACTGAAAGGCAAGGATTTGGAAACATTCTGCTCAATCACAATCAATCAGGATAGCACTGAAACACAGTAACTAATGCAAACATTGAAACAAGATAAGTCTACTGAACTTGTATATACCAGTTCCAAGATCACATGACAGTGAGGAATGAAGTAACTCCATCAAACTGTACACAGTGGTCTTGAGCAATCTGTGGTTACACTCTAATGAACAAGTTTTTTTCTGAAGAACTGCTCAGTGAGGAATTAAATGACAGCCATAATAATGGCATGACCCTCAATATGACCTTTCAGAAACAGAACAGATGCAATAAAAAACTCAGAAGTAAACAAACTTAGTACATGCAGAGACAGTGCTGCAGGACACACTATCTAAATTAATTAAACCCTAAAGTTTTAATTGACATTTGAGCTTTAAAATTCACCCCATACAAACCATCAGAGGAAACAACTGTTGGTCTGCAGTTAAATATATCCTTCAGGCTTCCAGACAAGATTAACCTGTATAATTTACAGTGAACTTTAGATATTGTTTTGTACTGTGCTATGTCAATGTGGTAAAGAAACTATAAACTACCAGTAACTGAGAAGTTTGCATTCCTTTTGCTAGTGTTGCTTATTTATTTATTTTTGTGTGGTAAAGGCAGGCAACGCAACATATTTCATTGTTTCACTTTTAAGTAACTTAGAACATTTTATACATCTGAGTAAAAGTCCTTAAATATTTGCATCTCCCCGCACAGTCTACTTTCACAAGGTATTTAACCTCTTGTTACTCACTGACATTTAAGTTCTTTTTAGTTACAGTGATACCTATTTATGGAACTATTATAAATCATATCTAAAACATGGGCATTGAGTGTGTGTGTGTGTGTGTGTGTGTGTGTGTGTGTGTGTGTGTGTGTGTGTGTGTGTGTGTGTAGAGCGATGGCCCATACACCTTATGGAAACATATTATTGAAACTTTCCATATTTTAGTAAAAAGCATCTACAATATTTCCAACATGCAATGACCTTTGTCAAATTCTGTGAATGCGACTTGTGCATTATTACCTGTGAACCATTTCATAATACTGTAGAAGCAAAGGAAAAAGCACATCTTTGCTTTGCAATCAAGAATGCAGACTGCTATCAGCAGTTTTCAATCTCACACAAAAACAATACTTAAAGGTCATGCATATTTTCCACTGAATAATCATAGCAATGTAATAGTAGATGGCTTTAATGTCCTCAAATAAATCATATGCTTACTTGCAAACTTGCCCAGCAGTGTAACAGCATGCTTGACAGGCCTGTTGATGTTGCTGAAAAATTCTCACCTGTAATGCAGATGATTTTTGTGTTTGAACGCATCTAACAAGTCAGCAAGTTAGGTGAGGAGACAGAGCTGTACACCTCATGCCAGATTATCTTCCCAGAAGCGATACTGAGATGATATGCTTTGAAAATATCCCCAAGAAGTAGAATTTGTAAGAGGTCAAATGGGCTGTTAGGAGGCTAAACAGGACATTCTTCCAAAATGTGAGAAGCATGTGAGAAAATGTGGACTAGAATGTAAATGAAGCCACCGTATGCATGTTCAGGTTTGAGGGACTGATAACTGAATAGGGAATATTGCAAGGAATCCAATGTTTCATGGAGTGGTGGTAGTCTGAATACTCTATGATTCAATATAAAATACCCAGTGACCAATTTGCTGAGTGTGTGTATGTGTGCGTGTGTGTGTGTGTGTGTGTGTGTGTGTGTGTGTGTGTGTGTGTGTGTGTGTGTGTGTGTGTGTGTGTGTCTGTGAGAGTGTGTGTGACTGCCCCATTAGTTTGTGTCTGCGGTGATACATGGTTCAAATAATTAAAGCAATTAACAGGAAAAAACAGGTTTGATCACTTGTGTTGGCCTGTACTTGAGTGTCATAGTCCCAATACAAACTATCCATTATAAATATATATAAAATTAAAACAAAAATAAAGGAATCTAAAGAGTGCTGATATGGATCCAGAACTGCAGCTTGACATAATGCAGAATAGTGCTAATTGCTAATTTTTGATGTAGCCTAGAATAGCTTAGGTCAGCATTAGGATAAAATGTGTCATTTTATTGTAATGTTCAAAAATATTTAGAGCTTATTTTGATTATGAGTATAGTAAACTACTGGAAACATGCATAAAAATAAAAACAAAGTGCTGCTTTCCTCTGATGCTACTGAGTACAATTATTGATGGCAAACAGTACATTTTGAAAAAAAAAATCATAAATAACATTGATGCTGTTTGGTTCCTTTCTCTTTAAAGAAATACATTGTTTTTTATTGCTTATAGCTGTTTGATATACATAAAAGCTTCTCCACAACTTATTATAATTACATTATTTTTGGTGTTATTTTCTTTTTTGTTTTCTCAATGAGCTGTTCAGTATAACATAACATAACAGTGTTACAATAAGTTTATTTTACTGCTGTTGTTTAGAAAGGATTGCTTAAGTAGATGTACACACAGCTGACTATATCCAGGCTGGAATCGTAGTAACAGTTACAGCAGTATATAAGGTAAAGACAAGGGTATAATAGTTGTGATTGTAACTATTATTTAAACATTTTCAGTGGAGAAAGAAAAACATCTTACCAGGCTGGTTGAAAAGTATAATGATATTGTAACATACTGAAGGATCAGTAAGTTTGAAGGCACTGTACTCACATTTTTAAAAATATGTATTTCCCTCAACACTGAGAATACTAAGACTGACTTTCATAGACAAGAGCTTTGGAGATGAGCAGTGCCAAAATCCAGTGATCCTGCAGTGACATGTAGCCTGCAATTTCTTAGATATAAGTTACAGCTCACATTGTACCTGTTACTGGCAAAACAGAATGCACAGGTAATTAATTGAGACTCATTATGAAGAAAAGAGGTAGCAGCCAAGCTCATTGAGGGGTGGGAGTCATTCTGTCAAAATGTGCTAGAAAGTAGTGGTAGATATCAAAAAAGCAACCTTTGCATGTATGAGACTGTTGCAACAAAACATCTCATCTCTCCCACATGCACAGTTGCAAATAAGTCAAGAAGTACTAGCAGAGCAAATTGCCAACCCTGTTCATCAGATAAGTAGGGAAAAAAGTAGGAGATGGGAAAATAATGAGAGGGGAATAGCAAGGAGAGGAAAAGAGCCAAGTGCAAATTATAAGAAATAACTGTTGTAAGGGAACTTTTATCTGAATAATAATCCAATTTTGCATATAAGAACAGGAGGGTAGCACACAATTCAAGCTCAACCCCCAAATAATTCTTTTTCCCAAAAAAATCTCTTTCCAATGAAAAAACAAAACATGAAATCCTCTTTCATTATAGTACAACCATTGAAGTCACTTCTCATAGCAAATTGTTAAGAATGATAGTGGATGACAATCTTAAATTCAACCAACATATAAAAAAATGCATAAGTAAAACTCATCAAAAACTAGGGATACTTTAAAGAGCCAAAAACTTTTTCACTGACACAACTGAAGCCACACTTGCAAATATTTAATTCCTCTACACACTTCATTATGGTGCTCCCATCTTTTTTAACCTTCAGGCATCACAAAAATCAAAACTTGAAGAATACTATAACATGGTTGCTAAATTTGCAGCAAATACCCCTTTTTAGAACTCACAACTGTATAGAACTTTATAAAAATTGTTAAGACTACCCCTTAAATGAATATATACACAGCTTCTTACTACCTATAAAATTATCCAAACCTCTCAAATCTGCTGGACATTGTCTGTACTCATACCATATTACTAAGGCCTGGAATTCTCATCCTTCAAAACTGTTCTGAAAGACTGCTTAGCAAAAAGCTGTCTCTGTTCTTACTCAGTGCCAGGGAAACTATATCCCTAAATGTGGACAAATACTTATTCATACCTTACATCTCCTTGCTATCCATTTTTCACTCACTTCCATATTCTCTGAATTTCTCTCCCTTTGCTTTCTCTCTAAATATACCATAAACCTGCTTTTTCCTTACTTTGTCTTGCAATTCTTGCTTGTATTGTACTAACTTACCTTTAATTTGTCTATAAACTGGCTAAAATTTCTCTTACTATTGAAGCATTATGATATAATTTGTATCTATTTTTAAATAAATGTTTTCATATTATGTATAACTTGGAGAAATTATTTATTATTAGGTATTTTTTGTATTATTATTAAGACTGTAAAATGAATGTTCTTAAAATGTTTCGTAATACTTTGGAGCTTTTCTCTCCAGGCCTCTGATGAAAATGGACTCCTACCAAATCAAACTTTCCCAGTAATCAAATGTCAATAAATAAACAATAAACAAATAATCACTGCAATATCTGGCACAGATTAGCATGACAGAAATTGTCACTGCTATTTTCCAAGAGACCACATTAGTATGATCAACCTTTGAATCAGGACTTTACTGCAAATATTGGGTATTGAATTACTGATTAATCATTGGTAACATAGTTGGTTACATTCTTGGGACATTCAATATATGTCAGCTTGGGCTGAGGTGGATGCTAAGCTTCCCTCTTTAGCTGTGATGGTCTGTACTTGTCTTACAAAGGCTTTCATATTCTAGCTAAAGCCTTTGTTGCCAATAAAGTTGCTTTTTTTAGTCAAAGTCGACCTGATGGATACTTCAGCCTACTAAATTCTAATTTAGTACTCTCAATGCCAGGTGTCTTAAAAAGTAATTGCCTGAACTTGAGGCTCTCCTGCAACTTGAACACAATCAAAGCACTCCTTGTAGCTTAAATGGCCAACTGAGAGCAGTGAATTTTGAGAGCTCCATAAACTTGTGTATTAATATAGGAAAATGTTATTATTTTCAAGTTTAAAACATCAGAAATCTATAGATAAACTACTAAACTACATAAATATCAGTTTTGGTGGATATATACAAAAATTTTCCTGTCAAATAACTTGGAGATATATTATAGCAATAACCCACGCCTGGGTGTGGGTAATGTGGGATTTACCCACGGTTGGTGTGGTTTGGTCCCGAGGGCGAAGCCCGAGGGACCAAACAAAGACAACCGTGGGTAAATCCCACACCCAGATGTGGGTTATTGCTATTATACTATGACATTATTTAAGAAAAGAAATAATTACTTTTCTTAAATAATGGCATTGTATAATGCCTCTTTGCTGCCCATCCACAGCTGTCTGGTATCCGCGGCAGTTCTGATGTATTGCATGCCTCGCAGTACATCAGAGCTGTACAAAAGCAACGGAGAAAGCAAGATCTCTGTTGCTTTTACTGTTTCGCTATGTTAAATGGGTTTAACATAGAGACAGCTTTAAAATAAGCAACGGAGATGTCCGTTGCTTATTTTAAAGCTGTCCCATGTTAAACCCATTTAACATAGCAACAGTAAAGCAATGGAGATCTTGCTTTCTCCGTTGCTTTAAACCTGTCTCGCTATGTTAAATGGGTTTAACATAGCAAGACAGCTTTAAAATAAGCAACAGAGATCTCCATTGCTTATTTTAAAGCTGTCTCGCTATGTTAAACCCATTTAACATAGCGAGACAGGTTAAAAAAAAAAAGCAACGGAGAAAGCAAGATCCCCGTTGCTTTTTAAACACTGTGTCGCTATGTTAAAGGAGTTTAACATAGCAAGACAGCTTTAAAAAGCAACTGAGATCTAGGTTGCTTTTTTTAAACCTGTGTCGCTATGTTAAACTCTTTTAACATAGCGAGACAGTGTTTTAAAAGAGACTTATACTAATGGAAAAAGTCCAGGCAACCGGACCTTTTTCCATTAGTATAAGTCGATTTACAACGTGCACGCTGGCCAATCAGTGTGCACGTTTTGGAATATTAATGGGAGATCATGGTATAATGAGTAACTAAATATGAACAACTCAAGGAATTCTCATCCAGATGCTGCTTTGAAAAGAGAATTGCAGTTGATGACATCTACCTTACAGGAACTATCTTTGAAGATGGATGGCTTTAAAAATTACTTAGAAAACCTCAAATTAAATTCTTAAAAACAGACTGATACTGTTAAGGAACTATTACAGCAACACCATACAAAAATAACAAATATAGAAACTTCTTTAAATGACATTGAAGGGAGACTCAAAGAGGAAGAATTCCAAAAAGAATTTCTGCTTAAACAGAATACATGGATGCTTAACAAAATAGATGACTTAGAAACAGGGAAAGGAGAAAGAACATAAGGATCTTTGGTCTGTCTGAAAACACTGACGGAGAAGACATTATTCCATTCTTAAAAACCTGTGCTCCTGAATTTTTAGACTTGAAAGAGAAACATTAATTTGGAATTGAAAGGGTGCATAGAGCACTGAGGAAACCTGCTTCTAACTCAACAAATACTCCAGCTAGATCCAGAGTTAAAAAATTTCTTTCATTTCTAGACTAGGAACTAATATTAAAATCTGCTTGGAGAAAATCACCCTTAAAATACAGTCAAAGCCTGATAAGGTTTGAAAATGATTATTCTTCCAGAATACTAGAACAAAGGAAAAAATTATGTCCAATAATACAACTGTTGAAACAAAACAACATTAAATCACAGCTGGCCTTTCCAGCCATGATAAAAACAATTTTTGCCAATGAGATGAGTACCTGTAATAACTTAGAAGAAGCTACTATATTCATCAAAAACAACAAAGTAGTGTCTATCCCAGAAGAACTGGAATGGATGGCTCCTACTCTTAAAATAATAAAATAAACAAATTCCTTGGACTGATGCTAGAAAGAAGAAACAAAAAAATGATTCCAAGATAGCATCCCAAGAAAAATAACTCTTACAACTACATCTCTCAAAGTGCCAAGTGATATGGTACATCACTTGTCATCTGTTTTTATTAAAAAATGAGGGTTTCTTAAACAACTGAGACACAGTAATGATTTGTTCAGAATGTTCAAAGAGTCCCGTAATTCTTCACAAACAAAGGTAGGTCAAAATGGGTTACTATTTACATTAGATATAAGCCAAACAAAGAAACATATAATATAAACATAGAAGTTTCTATTCCCCTGTTTGAACTCAATGAATACTTATCTTGTTCATTTTCATTGTGTTTACTTATAATAATTTAAGTAATTAATTACCTAATTCAACAAGGTACCATTCATCAGAGTTCAGACTCAGATGTAATAAATTAACATCATATACAATAGCCGTAACCATAGAGTGTTATGAAAAAAAAATGCTGTCATGGAGACTAATGCCTTCTTCAGTTAAAGCATGATTTACAAATATCATGTATAAACTGGTTGAATAATAGTAGCAAGCGCTTAATACAAATGCCATCATTATTCTGTCTAAATATAGTTAATATCAGTTATGGCAGGTATCACAGCTATGAGTGCTGTTTGATCAATCCTGAGATGGTGTGCGTGGCTGCAGCTATATCTGGCAGCTAGTACAAATGTCATTATTATTCTGTCTAAACATAGTTAATATCAATTATGGCAGGTATCATAGCTTTGAGTGCTGTTTGATTAAGCCTGACATGGTATGTGTGGATGCAGCTGTGTCTGGCAGCTGTTGTATGTTGCCATTTTCATCTCTGGGAAGCTGTGGGTTGCGGCTTGTGATCGAGGTTTACTGATGCTTGTGTATTAGGAAGAGACATTTGGTGTTTTAGCCCAGATCCAGAGGAAGGGGGTGGATAAAACTGTGATTTGGGATATTTTGGCAGAGAATAGTTGGTTTATAGATCTGCTGAATGAGAGGTGGGAAGGCTGGAAGAATGTTTTATCTCTTGTTGTGGTGGCTTATTGGAAGGTTTCTTTTTTTTTTTTTTGATCTGTTTGCTCTCTGTTCTTTTTCTGGCTGCTGCCTCACTGAAAGGGAGGGAATTTATGCTTGAAGTTGCAGGGACGTGAAGCTTTGCTTCAGGTGCATCGCAAGCCTCTGGTATGCAGTACATAGACACACAAACAGAAACAGATGCTCCCAGGTTGCTATGGTAATGGAGACATACTGATGATAATGCTTAATGGCTCTGAGGAGTCTCTGAGATGAATCTGGGCAATGTTATTAGTTTTGAAAAAATATATATAATAAAAGGACTATTTTAAACCACATGTACCCATACTGATGGTCTCTCAGCACTTTGTTTAGCTCATTAAGTTGATTCTTGATAAAAAAAATAATAATAATAAGCACAATTTTATATTTAAAATGTATTTTGGCCCAAACACATTAAGGACTTACATAAGAGTGGAAGTCTGAGTTATTCTGAAAGACTAAGAGCGCTTGGTCTTGTGCAGAACCCTTTGCAGTGGTCTGGGACTTGACTTTGCTCGGACATGTTGGGCATATGGGGACACCTGATTCTAGGGGAGTTTGGGGTTGCTGGGAAGTGCTAGAGAGTCATCAGATTTCCTTCGTGGAAATATCTGTGGGAATGGAAAGTGTGTTGAGTGGTTCACTGGCAGAGTGGCCACTGCATGGACCAGGCTGGTAAAATGGAACAGGACAAATATTGGTTTGAATATTTTAAGAACAGCCTGGAAACACAACACATGAACTAGTGAATGGTATTGTGGCAAAACTGGATGGGTATTGTTGCCCATGCTAGAAGTACTGATATGTGTGCATGTAAGGATGGAAATATAACAAATAAGAAACTAGAATGGTCTTATAATTTAAAGTCTATGGACTGTATAAACATGCTTGGAAGGAGCTAATAATAAGAAAAAAAGCATTACAGCTTGTGGTCTCTCAAATAACTAAATAACAGACAAACAAAATAAACAACACACACAATAGTTATGTAATGTATGATTATAGTAAATCTAGACATAAAACATATAATCATTATATAAGATGAAGCAGTCTGCTGAATTTAGATATTAAAGATAGGAAGTAATAACATGGGCTTGTGTATAATAACACTACTGTCTTAACTTGTCATAAATGACATACACTACATTGAACATCAAGGGGAAGCATGATGATTTTGTTATATAAGTAAATATGCATAACAAGTCATGTAATTCCTTTAACTTGAATTGTAGTTTTTGTAACCCATCTTGACCATATATAATACTTAAGTGGTTACCAAGGTAACTAATGTTTATACATGCCATAAAATGACAAAGTTGTTCAAGAGAAACAATAGAAGCCTGAACTTGAAATGTCACAGAATATAACAATCATATTCTGAGCAAATAGTATTAAATTGATAATAGAGACTATGTTTAATAACTCGGGCTTGTGTGTAATAACACCACTGTTTTAATTCATCATAAATGACATACACTATATTGAACATCAAGGGGTAGCATGATGATTTTCTTATATAAGTAAATGTGCATAACAAGTCATATAATTTCTTTAACTTGAGTTGTGGTTTTATAACCCATCTTGACCATACATAATACTTAAGCTGTTACCAAGGTAACTAATGTTTTATACACGACATCAAACTGACAAACTTGTTCAAGGGCAACAATAGAAGCCTGAACTAGGAATGTCACAGAATGCAACAATCACATTCTGAACAAATAGTATTCAATTGACAATAATCACTCAGTTTAACCTTTGCTGATTATACAAAATAGAATGTTGCCATTTAAATCAAAAAACTTTCAGTATATGCCATAATATGGCAATTTATGAATATGGAACGGGAACTTGTAATCATTAATCACAATAAGTGAATTTGTTGTTTTTAACCTATAATTTCACTCTCATTTTATAATATGAAATGACAGATATTAAAATCCTTATGTGTAGGAAATGGGGGGAAGAGAGATGCACTGATAATTAAAATGCACTAACTTTCATCAATGTTCACATAAAACAAACTTGATGCTTTAAGCAAGTTAGCAGCAAACAAAGTGATTACTTAAATGCTGGCAAACAATGAAATATAACTTCTGATATATCCAGTAAAATACATTGTATTATAAACATTAGGTATAAATAGCTTTACCTTTGAAACGTTGAAACGCAACTTGTCGGAAGACAGTTCTGCGGACGTACGTTTTCAAGTTTACAGTTAGCTGAAAAAAATGCATTGAATGTGCAGTGAGCGAATGCACATTGACATTTGCTCATTGCAGATTCGGCATTGTGGGTGTGGAGTGCACTATAGTGGGATCAGGAAATGGGTCACTTCACCACTACAGTGCGACCTCGAAGTTAGAATATTAAAGTAGGGGGGTGGGGGTGCAGGGGGGCTTGCCCCCCTGCATTACATTGTGTGTTCGACATCTGAGTTCGAAACTCAGTGAATCTGCTGTTCGATTTGCTGAGTTTTGAACTTCAGCGACTTTTGACAATCCAGATTCGGCTTTTCGATTCGCCCAACTGGCTGTTCGGAAAGCTGATTTTCAATGTTTCAAAGGTAAACCTATAAATATTATTACCAACTATTTATATTAAATAATAAGCTTTGAAAGACTTCATCAATAAGGGTGAATATGTTAAATAACTGTGTGCTATAATCTTTTACTGAGGTTTTATATATGATCCATCCTACTTTACCATGATTGAATTGCTTGTCATCTATCTTTCATGTAAATATTAACTGATCATACAATAAGTAGACATTTATATTGTATTAGAATTCTGTCTTATCTACAATAGTACTATATTCAAAATAATGTAAATATTGCTTATTCCTATTACAAATATTCTCCATATGATAATTCAATTTATGGAGCTCAGATGTTCTGGATTATCAAAGTATGAGTGATCATTTGATGGACTTAGGTTTATCCATCAGATTAGGAATGATTTTCATTCCATGGCTAGTGTGGATCTTAGTTTTGTTAACATTTATTCATTTAAATTTATTTCATAAAAACATTTTTAGTACGCCTGACCAAAACATTACTTTATTGGTAAACACTCAAAGTATAAAACTGATAATTTCCTTGAAAAACTCAAACATATACTTCATAGTTATCAGAGGGAAATGTTTAATAGTCATAATAAAACAAACAATACAGTCTAAATATGGATTTTACTTTATTATCTTTAAATGCCAATGGCATAAACAATCCTAGCAAGAGATCAAATCCACTGAAATATTTAAAATTGAACAAAGCACAAATTGTCTTCCTTCAAGAAACTCATTTCAAAACAAATGACAATTACAAATGGAATCCTAAGGAATATATGATATTGGTGCAATCCACTCATAAGACAAAGACCAAAGGGGTAACAATTTTATGAAAACAAATGTGATTAACCCATAAATCATTTATAAGTCTGAAGATAAAGAAGGCTTTATAGCATTAGTAATAGTTAAATATAGTAACAGAATATGGACCCCAGCCAATCTATACTGGTTCCCAGGCATTGGAACAGGAACTGTTAAAAAAAACACTTGGATTTCATTACCAATAATTATAAAGGCAACTTAATATTAGGAGGAGATTTTAATTGTATATCTGATATTTCTGAAACTACAAATAAAATACTGCTGTGTACATCTGCTGTATCAAAAGCTTTAAACAAGTGGGTAGCATCATTTCATCTTGTAGATACTTTCAAATTTAAAGAAGATAAAGCTTCATTGTTTTCCCATCAAGATCACAGATTTGGTACCCAAACTAGAATAGATAAAAGAGTTGCTAACCATGACTTACACTCTAAAATCATTACTTTCTCAATCACTCCCTGCCCCTTTTCAGAAGGTCTAGAGGTAATCCACGGCAGGCAAATGTAATTCAACACCAAAGGCACCACAATAGTAGTTCTGGTAGTAAAACACATAAGATACCCTGTAGCTACGATCATACATACACACCCTATGACATCATCGGTGTTCACAGCACAATAGTATAAAGTGTGAAAGTACCCTACACACACCTGTGTATTCCCAAACACTGCACCATAGGTGTAAACACACAGAGAACTTTTAAAATGTACATGTTGGGAGCTGCCTTAGCTGTGATTCATCAGCATGTGGTAGAGACTGACGGTGTTGTGGAGGATGATGCCGACAACCACCACAGGCCCCGGAGGAGGAGAAGAGTGTTTAGACCAAGGGTAATCTACAAGGGGCTACATGATCTGGAGATAGTAGAGCGTTACAGGGTGGACAGGGACATTTTACAGCAAATAGTGGAGCTGTGCCGGCCACGCCTGAGAAACAGAAACAACAGAGGGGAACCCATCCCAGTGGACATGAAGGTATGTGCAAGCTTGCGAATACTAGCCACAGGTACCTTTCAAAGGCCAACTGGAGATATAATGGGGATCTCACAGGCATCAGCATCCAGGGTACTACACCAGTTCCTGGATGCCATGTTACCACATGCCAATGAGCATATATACTTCCCCCAAACTTAGGAGGAGTTGGCCAGCAATATGCATCACTTCCACCATGTGGCACACTACCCGGAGATACTGGGTGCGATAGACTGCACGCACATACAAATCAAGTCACCACCCGGTGAGCATGGTAGGCGCTACATAAACCGCAAGGGATTCCTTTCCATCAACTGGCAGGTTATGTGCAATGCCCAGGGCATTATCATGGATGTGTGTGCTGGCAGCCCTGGAAGCTACCATGACTCCCATATCTGGCATGCCTCACAGCTGTATCAGGTATTTGTCAGGGGGGACATCCCAAATGGCCACCTTGTGGGGGATGCTGGCTATGCACTGGAGCCGTGGATGATGACTCCCATCAGAAATGCACACACACCCATACAAGAAGGCCATAATGAGGCACACGCACAAACCAGAATCATCATAGAGCGTGCGTTCAGGATGTTGAAATCACAGTTCCGGTGCTTGGACACATCTGGTGGAGCCTCACAGTACTCTCTAGGCACATGTGCCCACATCGTCATAGTATGTGCCATGCTACATAATATGATCCTGCGGAAACAGCTGCAGCAGGGATAACATGGTGAAGGCCCTCATAGCCCACCGCAATTGCCAAGGCCATCACAGGCACAGAGGGATTCAGACCACGAACACACTGTGCCAGCCCCAGAAGGCAGAAGGAGGCGTCCCCAATATGCCTACACCTTGGCAAAGAGGGAACGTATAGCACATGCTCTGACAGTGTAGGCCCTATGGACTGACACACCTCTCCACCTGCACAGACAGTAAAATGGATGGCACACAAACACAACCACCTGTAAATTGTAATGTATAGGTGGCCCACTGTGTGAATCCCACATAGGCAGCCCTCAAACATTGTACACACAACAGCGATTGGAACACGGAATGTCAACACCTGAACAGCACATGCGCCTATCAGCATATGGCGGTGCTGTGTGTATAGGTTCCCAAGTACATCGGTAGGTACACGGCCGATTGTCAGAGGCCATACACCAAACAGAGCAAACAGTGTCCGCTGTTGCCACAACATTGAATAACCAACTGTCGCTTAGTGGAGCAGAGGCAATCGCGGGAGCACATGTGTGTAAGCACTGTTCTGCACACACTCAGCACGGAGTCCCTGCTGCGTTAATGAAGGGCTCCACATAATGTAATCATGGATGTTGTGTCAAAGCATGGGGTATACCCATGACAGGTATTCGTCACCCCAGCATGCTCCACCTACTGTTGTTTGAAGGTGTAGCACAGTATCGTGTGTGGCTCACTGTGACATACATACCCAATGCCAGAGCACATCCAGTAAACATCACATGGACATGCCATTAACTGGACTCATGCATATGTTAACTAACTGAGTTACCTATGTGAGTGCAGTATGGAGTAACAGCCATAGTATACTCCACATACAAAATGATACATAACACGTGTAAAAATCCCAGATGTCCAAGTGTTAAATGCAGTGACCGTCGTGCATGTTCCCCGTCACACGTCCTGCAAGGGATGTATCATAATCCTGAAGGCATGAGTAATGTATGTTGGATGCAGGTCATCAGATCATGTTTAGCACACGTTAGTGGGAATATGCATTGCCCACTGCTGGTAAGCGACGTTTAAATATGACTATATGGATATGCGCGAAACAGGGATAAGCTTCTCCGAATATCACGCAGATCACGGTCAATGATGTCCAGCACAGGTGAAACCAGCATTATTCACCCCTGTACTAATAGTGCCTGCTCTGAAGAGTAAAACAACCAATGCCTGGAGTAGAACACGCAATCATGTATACAATCACCAAACAGCCAAACAGTATTGCTAGCCAAGATGTACCTATGGTAGGGCTGCCACCTCTTTAAATTACCAATGTGGGACATACATCAGATGTCTGCAGGCCGACACATACAACTGGCCAGTACGAAAATCAGAACTTCACTGTTTTGCCTAGATAAAAGCTTATTCTAGTAATGTTTACTTACATATTCTGTTTCTATAACATATAGGTGGTTCAGCTACAGAATAATTGTTGTATGCAACTATTACATAAACTATAGGAAATAAGTATGTTCTAAACTCTCAGGACTTTTGCCATGTTTACAGATATTTTGCAGGACACAACTGCCCAAAGAGGGACTGTCCCTCGCAAAGTGGGACAGCTGGTGACCCTAAACTACGGCAGGTGGGTAATGTGACAGGTACAGACACAAACGTGCGGAGTCCAGGAAACAGTATACACCAACAAGTACACAATGAAAGGTGTAGCTTGCCTGTCACTTTCCTTGTCATATATATATATATATATATATATATATATATATATATATATATATATATATATATACACATATACACATATATATAATACAGATAGAAAGGGCGATAGAGTGATATATGTTGATATATACGGATTCAATGATATCTGCAAATATATATAGATAGGTCAACGACATTCATAACACCTTGGAGGTACAAATAAATAGGATACCGCCAAGTATGGAATGTATAACATACCGACACACGTAACCACGAGGCTGAAAGACCGAAAGAACACAGTACCGGAACAGTACAACTGCGAGTAATAGTATGACGATATGAAGGGACATTTACTTACCGCTGCCGGTGTTGTGGTCCATGTAGGTACTGTGTTCAACTGTGTTTGTGAGTGCCGTAGTCTGTGTTTGTGTGTGTTGAGGGTGCCGTGTGTGTCTCTGTGTGACTGTAATGTGTGTGTGTGTGTCTGCATCGTGTGTCTATTAGTGCCAACTCGGAGGTAGATCATTACGGTAGGTGTGGGTATAGCAAGCCATAGGCATACGGTTACCACCTGTCCCACATTAGGAGGGACAGCCCTTCCCTGGGCATGTGTGTCCTGACATAAAACATTACAAAGGGCAACTGTCCGAGATTGTAGGACATTATTATGTCACATATATTATGTAATAGTTGCATTAAATAGTTATGCCTGTATGTAAGAAACGTAAATGTTACATGCAACATGATAAGTAGCCAAAGTCCTACAACAATAAGTATGTATTGAGGATAAAAGTATGTGCTATCCTGTGTACTGACTGTGGGTATGTGTCGGCCTGTAAACAGCGGTGTGTGTCACGCAAGTGTCCCACAATGTCCATATGAAAAGGTACCAACCCATGGCAAAGAGGTTCTGTCACCAACACAACTGCAATGACTGCAAATATCTGGGACAGAAATACACGGGATAGCTGTCATTTAGACATATCCCTTTACATATCACTGCAATTCCAGGGGTATGGAAGTATCAACCTCACCTGCATACTATATAGAAACCAATTAACAATGGCCCAATGTAAAATCCCGTAACATAAGTCTACTAAGTGATAGCTCTTTAATTACGGACGGAGCCCACACACATATATATGGAATATGTAGAAATGCAAGCCGCACAAACCTGTATATGCTACATACACCCACCGACATCCCCCACACTAGAAACTGTAGCGATATAGGCTGTAATTACAGCACAAACATCCAGTCAGTCAATTACATCTGCAGAACCGTCAACATACCTTGTGAGAGACGCAATTAAAGGCGCCATGCAAAATTGTAGTCGTTGTATAATGGAACAAATGGTGATGTTACAGGTTTTCTTTGCAATAGTCGGTTATCAGACGGTTGGGATGACAGGTACACCCACATGTTGAACCACATACTCTAGCTGTCACACACAATCCACGGGGGACATGAATCCAAAGTATACTTGTCTCTACACATAGCAGTTGCAATTACACACAACAAAACACGATACAGGCCATCTCCCCGAAGGTAGGGCAAATGGACAACGCCCAAGTGGAGAAATCAATTATACCCCACTGTTGCCACGTAATTGGTGAATGGAGTAGCTGCACAGCTGATGTGCAATTAATTAGTCACTCAGGAACACCAATTGGTGGCGGGAAACCCACATGTTACAGGTATCAACGTATATAAGGATGACATGCCAGACATTCAAACCGTATGCTCATACCATATACTTGTTTAAGCAGTGTAAGAGAGATAGAGATGAAAGTTTGGAATGAAAACAAGGTATGTCGAGCACTCAGTATGTACGTTTATGTATAGCATGTTTTGTATTAATTATTTAGTGTATGTATAGCCTGGTTTGCATGAATTAAAAGTGTCCGCAATGCATAAAGTGGGAAAAGGTATTTATGTAGTGATGTCTTGCTGAGCATACTAACACTTGTAGAAACCATGCGTCCAGCAGTGGGCCACAAGGTACACATCACAGATACCACAAGGGATGCTACATGAGGGCTTTAAACAGAACAATTCCATACAACCCGCCATCAGTGGTAGGGTATGTCCAACAAGTACATGCCATAGCAGGGGATAATATATGTTGATATACTGTCACAGTAGGCATGTGTATGGGCATATAACGACAATGACATGTCTAAGGTGGTCCCGCTGTACAAGTATGCTTTGCATTATTGGATATTATGTAAAATATGTGTAATGTATAGTATTGTAGGTAGATATGTCAGATACTGTACACAACATAACAGGCATATCATGCATACCAAAGGTATCATCTATTGGCATGTACAATAACAGGATACATATGGCTTGTAGGCACAGGACAGTGTAATAGCATGATAGCTAATCTGAATGGAAGGGCTACCAAGTAACCATGCACAAAGGACATGTAATAGCTTCACAGGTTCATAGTGGGGTACTATGCAGTCTGGCAAGTCTATGTGTAAGCACAACTACAGTGTTCACATCAGTGGCACCTCTCTAGGGTAGTGTCCTGTGAACAGCAGAGCCATGTGTTACCTGTACCTCTGCATAGTACAGCCACTGCAGTGATCCCTGGCGTACATGTGTCTCCCAACCACCAAGTGAGGTATCACATGAACAGTGCTACTGAGTGTCCCTGCGTGATGTACATAGGACTCATGTTCCAAAGCATGGTGAGTGTCCAGTTTGGGAATGTAACCCTCAAGCACATCCCACTCATCGTTGCGTGCGTGCACATATCCATGAGCATGTTGCTCACAGTGGCTTTTGCTTATGTCGTGTATGTGGAGTATATCCATAAATATTGTTGTGGACATGGGCCCTGTCTGTTCAGCAGAGGTCACCCCTAAGTATGTAGTATGCAAATGTGTGCAGACATGGTGTCCGTACGTCAGCCACATACTTTAACTGTCGGAGCTCAATAAATGTCATGGCGTGTTAATGTTGTGGTACGTAAAGCTGTAGCTGTTGTGTAAGGTACACCCTAAATGGGGTGGTGTACTCTTGAATGTTTGTAGATGTCTGGAGTTCTGAGGTACAATGGATGCCTATGTACCAGCTATACACCTAGTACAGATCAGTGTGCCCACATAGAAGGATATCCACTTCACAGTGGCAATATGGTAACCACAGGACTGGGTGCAACATACGTGTGTACTACGAACACGTACAATGTGACATGTATGTAGGGGACTACCACCTATGTGATAGTCAGTGGGTGAATGGTGTAATGCAAAGGTGATGTTCATGCACCTTGTGTCATGCAGCTGGAGGCCATGATATTCATATCAGGTATCTGTCACAGTGACACCCGTATGGATGGAGCCAGTATCAGCTGGTGGATCAATCATGGCGCTTTGTATGCAGAGGTTTGTAAAGCTAGGCAGGGAAAGTCCCTCTGTGCTAGCCTGTACCTCATGGAAGCATATACTGAACATGAGGGGCCCTATGACTAACGACTGTGGTATGCTAAGTGTAACTGAAATGCAGTAGGTATTATGGTATGCTACCCTCATTGTGTGTGTCCTATCCATGAGCCATGTTGCATAACATCCTGAGACATAGGGTACGATATGCAGGTGGATGTGTATGTTGTCAATACCAGAATGGAGAACGGTGCTGAAAGGCATTGAGAGGACACTGTAGGATGTGTGGACCCCCGTACCATCATTAACTACCCTGGTAACTGTATGAAAGGAGCCCAACAGGTGTAGGGGCCATGCTCTGGCCCTAACAAGTCCAACCCGGGTGGAATCAAAGGACCGGAGCCCAACAATGTTTCTGTGAATGACGTCCATGATGATGCGCCCCATAGCCATGCAGAACATTCCAGTCAGGTGTGTAGGACTATAGTCCCATTCGTACATTGTGGCACCACCTGTGTGGAGTGTGATAAATGTTGCTGTGTGCCATTCAGGGGCCACAATGGCTGATACAAGGCTATTTCTGAATATGGTGGCTGAGTGGGGAGACATGTCGTTCAGAGGTTTGTGGACATCACAGCCTGGGACTTTGGAAGGTGACATGGGGCCAGTGTCCCAGGACATATAGAGTGCAGGTTAGTACTGTGTAGGTGTGACCGCAGGGACACCGCAATGGTCCTGCATGGATTGTGGCCCTGTAGTGAGTGAGAGGGTGTAATGTTAGCATTGAATCCATCCGCCAGCATGTTGCCAACATCACCTGGGTCTGTAATGTCCCTGAGTGACTGATGTATGTTAGAGCAGATGTAGGTATTGCCATTGATTACTGACATACCACCATAATGCCTTGTGGTACACCCTGGAATGTGTCGCAGTGATGTTTACGTAGCTAGTCTTGGAGTATGTGATGAGGGATCCTGTGGCCCTACTGAGGCTGACCAGTGAGCTACCCCACCCATGGGATTGTACACCACTGTGCAGCAGCCTCCAATTGTTGTTGTAAATTATGTCCATGGAACATGATCACCAGAGTGGTGTCTGTTATCTGGTGTGTACCATCATGGCTCTGAGTGGAATAGCATGGTCCATGCAGTCGTGTACGTGCTAATGAAGTGCACTGGGGTACGTTTCAACATTTGTATGTGCATTGTCCATCTGCACGGGTGTCATGACGTTAACTACCGCTGTCATAAGACGTCTGTAGTAGGTGTTGTAGTACTCATGTACTGTGTATGCCGTGAAGGGTGTGGTGCCAGGATGTGGCTAACTAGGGTGAGTAGCATATGTTCGGAATCCACCAATGAGGGGATAACCCCAGGTGCGGAATACCAGTCACATGTTGGTAGTGTTCATGTCAAGGATAATGTTGGTCTTGGAGGTGGTGTGTATGGGTTGATCCAGCCGAGTGGAGGTTATGATTCATGGATGTGTCGGTACATGAGTGGCTATCCCAGTTAAGTGTGGGGTAGTGTCAGTCACACATCAGTAGTAGCTGTCTGAGCCCTACTGTCCAGTACACCAACAGATGAGGTGTGGTAACCGTGGGGTATGTTGCTGAATTTGTAGCTTGTTACAATGTGTATAGCAGTTCTGGACACAGTAAGTTGCACATGGAGTACCTCTGATGCATTGTGTTAAGTAACTAGCCAGGATGTGTGTACAACATAGTGGGATATGGGAACACCTCATCCGTGGGTGCGCCGGTCCAGGTATGTGCCTGAAATGTATGGTCTGTCTATAACCTGTCATTGCAGGTGTGCTCTGCAGAGCCTAGAGGCAGGTCCTAGTCACTGCAGAGATATTGAAGTGGTGCATTATAAGGTGTGCCTTGCCTGAATGCTTCACAGAGGAAGATGCAAGAATTGTGTCACATGATCCCATGTCTTGTTTGCCAGTTAATGTTCTGACGGTGACTGTTAGTGGAAACTGTGCAAAACAGGCAGTATAGAAGCAGCATGAGCCTTACATGTGTTCTGTACTTCCAGGGCTGACAGGTGCAGGTCATCTGTGCCAAAGCATTGTGTTTGACCAGGTCAGTCAAAGCGGACAGATACCAGATGCCTGTGGAATGACAGCAGAAGCATAGGCAACTGCTGAAATGACACAGTCAGTCGTTGTACAGTGGTATTGGGTCCGGATGAATGCATAATGCTCCCCAGGGCTTGGCCCACACCTTCAGGGCTACAAGACTGGTGAGCTATTGCATGTCCCTGCACACGTAGTCTGTGAAGTGGCATCTCAGGGCAGTCACACTAACATGGAGAATGACAGTCACATCGTACCTGGTGAGGTGTGGCATGGGTGCATAAGTTATGTTACAGACCCAGTTACCCGACAGCAAGATGTAAGCGACTATCGCCTTGTGTAGCCTGCTGTGTGGAACTGCAGTGTTCCCGCCTACAGAGTCACCTATGACTGGTGTGTTGTGTATGTTATCTGCCATCGTGGAGGTGGGTGTCTCCCAACCAATGAGCCTGGAGTTACCTGATAAGTCAGTACTGCACATATGGCTACTATATCCCATTTACGTGCATGTGTCACTGTACATTATGTAATGTAACAACATATGCATGGTATGTGGACACACATGCTGCATACTACAGTATGCTACCCTGTGTATGCACACATGTGCATACTATATAATATTGTACAGGTGAATGTGTTAAAATGCACAGTGCATCCTGTGGTTGTCATACAGTCATGGATAATGTTCATACTGCTGTGTCACCCCTATACAGGTACCTCTGGCATGCCGCACAGACATGCGTCCATTGTAGGTGAGACTGTCATCAGTATCAGGCATGTAAAAGCATAGATCTATTTGCCATGTGGCCAGTTAACACTTGTACACTTGATGTTCATTCCATTCACGATATACAGGTCACGTCACCCATCATTCACACAGGCCACCCATGTGCAATATATACAAACAAACTGACACACCGACATGAAACCAGAGTATTTGTCATCGCTACATGTGTGGTCAGCTGTGCATACAATGGTGGTGGTGTTCAACAATGGCGGCATATATACTATACAGTGGAACAACATGTGTGGTATGCAAACAGTACCACACAGTGAGCTGTGATATTGGCAGCCCACAGGAGTCACCATTGTGTTATATGCCCCTGCAATGAGTGCACACATCGCGATGTGCCATCTGACATGTCCCAGACATGTATAGTATTGGCTGCAATAATGTCACACTATCCCATATCCCATAACCCACATACAACCTGTTGTCTGCATAGCACTGTGGATGGTGACATATCTGACATCTATGGGTGTATGTCATATGGGGCAACACAGACATGTGTGATAGATGGCCATCACACACATTTGTCCAACACATGTTCACACATGGCCAAGGGGGATGGCCAGAGATACGTAGCCACACAGCAGATGTGATGTGTATACACCCTGTTTCACATTGTCCACACATGGTCCAATTGGAAGTGTCACTGACATCTACCATATAAGATGTGTTGAACATCACGCCTGTGATAGCATGCCAGTAGCCACCTCTACAGCTTCCACAGACATTGACACCACATCAGGCCACAGATACTGTACATTTCCCTTGCTGTTGTAGGACATCACTGTTAGCTGTGCATCTCGTGTGTGTGGTACAGCAATGTCATGTTGGACATGGTGAATTGACAGGTCCACTATCTGTGGACATGGTTGCCAGGCAGCTAATACTCTGTAGTTGTTGTGCAGGGGTGTCATCTGTAGGTCCTCCAGTGACCTGTCACATGACACAGCACGGTTTGTGTGTATACACCTCAGCATCGTGGGTCACAATCCACAGTTGTATCATGGGTATGCATGCAGTTATGGCTATACAATGTGTACATACTGTATAGCAATATAGACGCCTCATGATGCATGCAATGGCACAGTGTCTGTACTTCACACTGTAGAGCAATGTAGACGGCTCACACTACCCTTCCATGCACATGCACATCTGCTAAACATGCATTCTATCTGTAGGGCATACAGACAACACTGCAATGTGATGGCCATTACGATGCTGTACATGTCAGGACACCATTGTGTCAGACATGTATGCATGTTAATGCACACGTCAGCAGATTACATGTCAAGGTCACGTCAGCAATGTGTACTGTTATCCTGTTCTGGTCCACATGGTGTATCACGGGGATGCATGCATACTACCATGATTGTGTGAACTGCATGGCTACTGACATGACACCTGCTTGCTGTATTGTGCACCCTAGGGGGTAGGCTTACTAACACTAGTAATGTCAGAGCTGCATGCCGTCTGCTGTATCACAGGCATGCTGCATGCCGTCTGTCAAATCACATGCATGGTGTGTGTCTGTGTGTGTGTGTGTGTGTGTGTGTGTGTGTGTGTGTGTGTGTGTGTCTGTGTGTGTGTGTCTATTGTAATTTAGAGTCTTTCTTTGCATTCACAGGTGGTGTAGGTGCGTTACCCTCCTGCGGTCCATCTGATGTTAGTGTCCCCACAGATACTAGCAGTGATAAGCATATGCATGAGGTACAGGCAGGATTGTCAGGGGCTGAATCTGTGCCAATGGTTGCCATCCCAGCTATGTCCCCCTCTTCCCCGCATACAGTTCTGCTGCCAACACATACAGCATCACTGGTGGCCATAGAGGAAGGACATTCAGCATCTGTTAGCATGGAATAGGGATGTGTGGTGGCTACAGAAGTTGTGTCTCCACACCATGGTGTCAGTGTAATATCTGGAGATGTGCCACACAGGCATGTGGCCAGTGCTGCTAGTAGGAGGACCTCTGGCAGACATGCACCTGCAGGACAGAGCGCAGCAGCTGGTATCACCAGATGCATGTTCCAGACTGTAATGCCGGCACAGGCACGTGCTGAACGGCAGAACAGAGAAGGGCAGAGGCTGCAGTGGGCTGCTATCCGTACCCTAAATGACAACATCCAGGCATTGGTAAATGCTCAACAGCAGATTGCTGATGTTCTGGACAGGCGGTTGGGTGACATGGTTGGAATCCTTGACCTTGACATGGCAATCCGCAAGCATGATCTGTCTGTGCTGGAACATCTGGTAGGAGTGAGGCGTAGGCCACGTGGACATAGGCCAGCTACACCACCTAGTGCAGGTTGACGTGAGTGTGCCACCTCACATGCCCGCTCCCATAGTGCCGATAGCAGTAGCAGTGCAGCTGCTGCTGTGCTGTCCACACCAGGACACAGCAGGCTATGTTGACGTGGCCCTGGACATTCCCAGCGGGGACACGGTTCCAGTGGACATGTGTCATTGGACAGTAGCCAATCTGTACATCTGCCTGGTAGTGCCCGTGCAACCCCTGGCAGGCACAGGTCATGTGGCCATGGCCGGACACAGTGAGCTGTACAACCTGGTCTGTACAATCTGGAGCTATCAATAATACCCCTGTGTAGGCCTCACAAAAGGCAGAACTGTGTGCACACATACACGCACACAGCAAACACATCTGTATGGTGCCAAAACACCCACATGCATACTGAACAGACATGTCCAATCATATCACCAGCCCTTACCCACACACATGATGTCACCCATTGGTGCAGCCTATGCCCCAGGCACACATTATCACCCTGTGCATATGATGAAGCCTGTGCCACTTCCCTGTCATCCACACCATCAGTGCAGGGACATGCTCAAATGGTCTGATGCACAGGGTGAACAGAATAGTGAGATGTGTATATTGTATTAGTTGTGTACGACTAGTGAGGGAAGTGTATATTACGTTAGTTGTGTAAGAATGGTGAGAGAAGTGTATATTACATTAGTTGTGCACTGTTGACACGCACCAGACATACCATGTAATACAGGTGTAGCATGCATTGTTATATGTGCACAGCCATGTAGTACTGGTGTAGCATGCATTGTTACATGTTCACAGTATGTGTCTCGGTAACAACAGTAGCAGCATGTTGGTAATGATGCCCTACGTCCCTCCTTATGGTCTACTTGCATGTGCCTACAGGTAGCAGTGTTTGCAGTCTCCCATGCGTAACTGTGGAGTACTCACTGGCACGTATGGCAATCTCAGCATGCTATACGTAGCCTCAACCGGACAGCTGGAAAGTCTAACATACCACAGATGTCCACACATATACTGATCCAGCAGCCTGTGTGCAGTTTAATAGGCTACAGAGGCTAGAGATGTGGCATCCATACCAGGTCACATCACAGGTATGTTGACATGGTGGAGGGGTTGTACACAGCGGTCTGGACAATGATAACATTAGAGGCCACTTGATAGCATGAGGCCTCACTGTGTAGCAGTAATACCCTGTCACAGTACAGGAATGTGCCCACACTCATGGGGTCGACAAGACTACAATGCACACCACATAGTGTTGAGGTGAGGACACTTGCCTATGTGGTCATCACCCTCACAGTACTGTGCACCTACACGATGCGACACAGAGAAGGGACATGTACAGGTATCCAGTACGACTGACACTGATGGCACCAACAAGGTAGTAGACTGCATCACCATGAGGGGTTGGGATCCTGTGTGTTCTGTATGGTAGCATACACCCTCACTCCATGCACCAGACAGCCATACATACATACACACACACACACACTGTGGGGACCACAACTGTCATACCCATACGGATAGCTGATGTGTGTGATACCTACACCACACCTGCCTACGTCATGCTTTCCACACTGCAGTATGTACAGATGTCTACAACAGTGTACAGGGATGTGTCACAATTGGGATGTATTCCCCACCATATGTGGCATATATGGTCACATATGCAAACACACATGGCAGTACTGTGAATGATACACCTGCTATATGATGATACGTCTGACAGACATGCAGCAGTATTGGCCATATTATGTGTACCAACTCTATGTCCGGCAATTGTGCTGCTATATGCACATGGAAGGATGTAAGTGTTACAGGTGTCGAGTGACGTACAGTCGGTAACACCTGACCGCTGTGTAGGTTTTATGTCTTCACCGTCAGGTAACAGTAACATAGCGTACTGTTTGCACATGTAATGGTATGATGGCGTGTGACACACCTGTGAGCCATACCCAGCGAATATCCATCTACACAGGTGGATCACCACTGTACGTACACACATCCATCCATACCTGATGTGCATCCTACCGTACTGTCAGGTACAGGTGTCAATGATGGGGCTGCATTGCTACTGCATGTTGTAGTTAGGCACAGATGAGTTACTTACATCAGCTACTGCACATGCATTGCAGCTGCATACCCACTACAATTTGTACATGTGTGTTGGTCCTACATACCTGTCATGTAGACATGTTTGTATGCATTGCAATCGGTGGACATGTGTGTCGACATACATAACACATGGACTGTCATATGATATGATGGGTGTCATGGGTAACTAGTACAGAGGGAATGTGTCTTTGGTCAACATTGCTACCTCATGTACTGTTGGCATTCAACAGCCATGGACCCACCTTCCATTTGCATGCGTATGATTGCTGTAGCCACTTGTCTGCACGGAGGACAGCAAAAGCTATGCTATGTACATATGTGTTGTGTGTGTGGTCCATGCACATATCCACTGCAATTACATGTATGACATATCCAAACATGTGTGTTCGTTGGTGTACAGCGACAGTCATCTGTCACAGCTATGTAAGACCCAGGGCCCCTGTTATGTGTAGAGCCGACCTGGTTATGTACATTGGCATCATTGCAATGCATAACACATGATGGAACCCTGTTGGTACATGTGTAGTCTGCACAGTTGCTGTACACCTATGTATAGTCAAGTGGTCATGAGTCACATGGTGTTGTGTTGATGTATTGCTGGTCCAATGACATGATGATATCCGAGGGCTACATTTTAGACTGCGGTGTGTGCCTCTATGATCTGCACCTGAGACATCTGTGATGGCTCCTGAGTGTGTACTGGTCAATACATGTGAGTGGCCTTCATGTACGTGGGGACAGTAATACCATACTGTGGCCTTCCGTGTTTGGTATCCGTGCATGCAAGACAGCCCTTTGCAACTGCTAAGTGTGTGAGCATGCCCAGTATGCCGTTGTGTAGTTGGACACACAGTACATTCCAAACTGCGCCCTTACGTGTTTAGAATCTGTGTGCATGCAAGACGGCCCTTTGCAACTGCTAAGTGTGTGAGCATGCCCAGTATGCTGTTGTGTAGATGGACACACAGTACATTCCAAACGGACGTGTGATACTAAGTGTGTGTGCATGGCCAGTGACACCTTGTGTCGGTGATGTGCCTCTGTGTATGGGCATGGCCATTGACAGCCTGTATAGAGACGGTGGACATCCAGGCAACAGATGTCCATTTTCAACGCCACTATGGATGCCTACATCGAACACACTGACAGTCTTGCAGGGTGTACTGTCTGTGGTGCGTCCCGTATCTATGTAGTGTTGTTGTAGTGCTCCGTAGATATTTAGTTAACCAATCACACCACTGCCGTGTGTTTGTCTACGTCTACCTCAGGACAGTAATATGCTTTCAGACTGCTCTCTCTATATACATTCCCTATCGGCATCTTAGCCTTTGCGGATGATGTCACCCACCTAGAAGTATGCCTCTGGGAGTGCTGTGTTCAGTAATTTCAGTAGCGCATTCTGTAGATGTGTATTGCTGTAGTGTGATAAGATAGTTAGGTGTATGTTTGACTCCCAGCCCTGCCAAGCGCGTGTGTGTCTGTGTGTTTCCAGCTGCCTAGGGACACAGTAATGCTTTTAGACGCCTCACACCACATACATTCCCTATCGGCATCTTAGCCTTTGCGGATGATGTCACCCACCTAGAAGTATGCCTCTGGGAGTTCTGTGTTCAGTAATCTCAGTAGCGTGTTCTGTAAATGCATATTGCTGTAGTGTGATAAAGTAGTTAGGTTGTATGTTCAACTCCCAGCCCTGCCAAGTGTGTGTGTGTGTGTGTGTGTGTGTGTGTGTGTGTGTGTGTGTTTCCAGCTCCCTGGACACAGTACTGCTTTTAGACACCACACACCACATACATTCCCTATCGGCGTCTTAGCCTTTGCGGATGATGTCACCCACCTAGAAGTATGCCTCTGGGAGTGCTGTGTTTAGTAATCTTGGTAGCGCATTCTTTAAATGTGTACTGCTGTAGTGTGATAAGGTAGTTAGGTGTATGTTCGACTCCCAGCCCTGCCAAGTGTGTGTGTGTGTGTTTCCAGCTGCCTGGGGAGACAGTAATGCTTTTAGATGCCTCACACCACATACATTCCCTATCGGCGTCTTAGCCTTTGCGGATGATGTCACCCACCTAGAAGTATGCCTCTGGGAGTGCTGTGTTCAGTAATCTCGGTAGCACGTTCTGTAAATGCGTATTGCTGTAGTGTGATAACGTAGTTAGGTGTATGTTCGACTCCCAGCCCTGCCAAGTATGTGTGTGTGAGTGTTTCCAGCTGCCTGGGGACACAGTAATGCTTTTAGACGCCTCACACCACATACATTCCCTATCGGCATCTTAGCCTTTGCGGATGATGTCACCCACCTAGAAGTATGCCCCTGGGAGTGCCGTGTTCAGTAATCTCAGTAGCGCGTTCTGTAAATGCATATTGCTGTAGTGTGATAAGGTAGTTAGGTGTATATTCGACTCCCAGCCTTGCCAAGTGTGTGTGTGTTTGTGTGTGTGTTTCCAGCTGCCTGGGGACACAGTAATACTTTTAGACACCTCACACCACATACATTCCCTATCGGCGTCTTAGCCTTTGCGGATGATGTCACCCACCTAGAAGTATGCCTCTGGGAGTGCTGTGTTCAGTAATCTCGGTAGCACGTTCTTTAAATGCGTATTGCTGTAGTATGATAAAGTAGTTAGGTGTATGTTCAACTCCCAGCCTTGCCAAGTGTGTGTGTGTGTTTCCAGCTGCCTGGGGACACAGTAATGCGTTTAGACGCCTCACACCACATACATTCCCTATCGGCATCTTAGCCATTGCGGATGATGTCACCTACCTAGAAGTATGCCTCTGGGAGTGTTGTGTTCAGTAATCTTGGTAGCGCGTTCTGTAGATGCATTTTGCTGTAGTGTGATAAGGTAGTTAGGTCTGTGTTCTAATACTAATCTTGCCATGTGTGTGTGAGAGTTTCCCGCTGCATGACAACAATACATTGCTTTTACACTATTCACTCTCCGTAGAATCCATACAGCGTCTTTGCCTTTGATGCTGATGCCAGCAAGCTAGACATATGCCTGTATGAATGCTGTGATCTAGTAATCACGGTAGTGCGTTCTGTACATGTGTAATGCTGTAGTGTGATAAGGTATTTAGGTCTATGTTCTGCTCACAACCCTGTGTGTGTGTGTGTGTGTGTGTGTCTATTTATATATATGTAATTTAGATAGATATTGATATGTATGTGGATATTAGCACTATTGAATGTGCTGCATTATCTGTACGTGAACACCTTTGATGTATGTAAACCTGCTATGGCTCTGTGATAGTGCACATACTGTGTGCTGTAGTGATCCTGGGTTATAGTTGTGTAGTGACCAGTTATTTTGTTGCTGAGTATTACAAGGGACATTGACAACAATGATAGTACAGCACCTTTAAACAGTTGTGTGTACATCTCAGCAACAGTCAGCAGTGGTTATTACTTTGGAGGATGAGTATGGCTCATATCACTTATGTATTAACTGACACTACTATGCAAATCAGGTTAACATCACTGACTCCCGTTTATCCACAGGTTGTAATACAGATCCCAGGAATGTATGTGTATACATTGACAGGTGCAGGACTGGAATATTGTTGAATGCATGGAGGGGTGTCCATGGCCAGTAATGGCGATCTGTACAGCCTGGCAGGTACGGTCTGTGACTGTCCCACAACCTCCTGTATATGGCTGACACATGCTGAAACTGTGTACATGCAGACTCACACACATGAAACAAACAGCTAGGGCTAACACATATACACACACATTGCATCAACATTGGGCCATGCAAACACTGTTGTCCCTCATACACACACATACTTACATGTTGATTGGATGGCTCAATGACAGGCTCTGGAAAAGAAACACCATACCCTGTGCATATGATGACACCTGTGCCACCACCTGTAATGTGTAACATTGATGCAGGAACAGACTAACATGGTACTGATGCACAGGGTGGCTTTATAGCACTGTATTAATGTTATACTGTTGTTAACACAAAGCGTGATATCCTTCTAGGTGTATGCAAGCAGGCATGATGCATTGCAGCTATGACCATCAATGTAGTATAGTTTACAGCACTGTTGATTCTGAAGATTTATTATCCGTCCATGTGCCATTTAATAGACGTGTGTAGTATTGGCAGCATGCGTTTCAGAGTGTGCAGTACGTGTGTGATGTGTGTAGTACAGATTTATACATGCTGACAAACACGTACACTGGCTTACACGACATTACACGGGCTTCAACATTCTTACACTAGCTTACTCATTCTTCAACGCACGCACACGAACTGACACGCGTGCACACATGCTTTCTCGGGGTTACAGGCATGCACAGGAGTGAACACACTGTCAGCAGGCTTGCAAGACACTTCAGTGATATCCATGGCATATACTGTCAGTTTCCTGACTGTACCTAGGATAAATTGTAACATGCCTCTTCCACTGATGAGTAACTGACAGCAAACATGTGACACATTGCTCCGATAGGATTACAGTGTTTTATACATACACACTCATGATGTCACCTATCATCTACTCTGATAGTCCCCTTAACCTACTCTTCCAGTGTAGTGGCTTGGCCCATATGGCATGACAAATTGTGATTCACTATCCTCAGCCTCAATTGCATCGGATTGCCTACTAATGCTTGGTTACATCTCTAACAGAGCGCTTCTACACATAGCAACCAGTACTCAGTAGCCATCTTGTCTTCAGCTTGCCATTCACCTGCATGGCGAACTAACTGTTAACTAAAATTACAATTTCTATGTGTATTTTAAATATTTTTCTTGTTTTAAAAGCGCAGCACGTTTTCACGCCGCTGCGCTACGCTTACACACTGGAGATCGGGGGAGGACAGATAGAGTTTTATTAATTTCCAATGGGAAAATATGCCACTGGCCTTATATTTGGCCATTGGCATGCTTTTTCAACTGAATTCATCCTTTATTTGCAGCTGACATTGCTCAGTTTAGCTACTTGCAGAATGTAACTCGGTTAACATCCGAGTACATTTCTGCACATAACTCTACTCTTGCACGGACAGCTTACTGTTTCATGTATCGCAGATTTACATAATTTGCATAGCTTTCACCTACAAATGGGGTTATTTGCATATCCTAACATTGTCTGTGCAACGTTCATTTTAGGGGCTGTCTTACACGCCCCTACAGGATATTGCTGAATAGCTCGGCAGACATCTTGCCTTGCTCTACTCTTCCTCTACTCGTACACGCCGGCCAAGGCTCCATGACTCCTGGCCTAAGCTTTGCTGTGTGCTAATATGTCTATTTGTGGAGTATGCATGGCTGTAGGTATGTTTTGACCTGCTACGTCTGACATTTCTACAAAGCAGCTCCCACTTTCATCATTTGTAACAGTGACAGCCCTATAGGTACTATATATACAGCTGTGACATTTGACATGTCAACACATACCTGCGGTCAATACTAAACTGACTACTTCAGTGCTTTTCATACCTTCAGATTTTTCTTGTAGTAGTAGAGTCGATAATGTTTCCTATAACATGTATCTGTTTCTGATACAAGATATATCATTTTATTACACCACTACACACAAGAAGAAATCACAGGCCAGATGCCATTACATTCCTTTTGCAGGACACACCCGCCAAGAGTGTTGTGTTCCTCACAAAAGCCAACAGGTGCTAATCAAAACATATTATGCTATCATCTACCTTATGTGTTCGCCGGTATTTCCGCTTTCCTTCAGTGGCAGAACTCACATGCGAGTGTGGGAGACTGAACACTGTATCGGGGACACTGCATAACACCCTGAGGGACACTATTAACCTTCCACAATGACTATCACAGGGCATAAGTATTCATTCATATTTATCGCAGTACATGCTTTTGACTTATACATGTTTTGTCATTTGTCATCCCGTCTTTCTTCACACCTGTCCACCTGATATCACTAGTTCTGTACATTTATTTAGGACAGGGTTACCTTCATATCTCTCAACTGTACACATTTTGGGTAAATGTCCCAAAGTTAGACTTATAATGTTGTTCCTTTTTCCATAATATTGTGCCTTTCTGGTAAATTAATGGCAGGTCATTAAGGACTGTGAGGTTAGATAATGACAGACATTAGTAGTTTATAACTAATAACTCTCAAAACATTCATACTAATGAATTATCCATTATTATATCAACGTTCTAACTTTGTCAGAGGAATATTTAACATAGTCCCTATTTGTACTTATTTAAATATGCCTTTGTCCAGAAGTCTTATTCTGAAAGGTTGAGAGGTATGGTTACCATCTTATTCGTATGCATGTACGTCCATGATAATCACTTACATGACACTGATATAAGTCCCTACATCTTCCCCCAATGGTTTACACAATATCCAGTAGATGGGTTCTTCATTTTTGGAAGGTATAGGCATGTGCTATACCCACATAGGAATATTAATCACTCCCATGGGGCGGACCTAATAAATCTGTGCCAACCAACACCTGTGAACCTAGGCCCAAAATTGCATACCCATGATTCCCATACCTGACACTCCTCCACAGTAGTCATAAGACATATTTAATGTGAGCTATAATAAAGTATGAAGATACTTCTAAGCACTATCCACTCTCCGTGTATCAGGACATATTTCATACATTCTGTCAACCCATGTGTTATTACCCTTGCACAAGCTACTGTTGCATGTACAGCTATATTGTAGCTGCAGATGTGACATCCTTAGCTTAGATTATTACTGGCCGCTGCCTTTAAAAAACACCTTTTGGAGTCCTGTAAAGGACACCTATATCCATGTTTAAAGAGTAGAACTTGCAGATTTGGCACACTGGTACTTTCCGGCCAATGGTTTTGAAAGCAGCAGTGTATTTACCTTTCTTGCATGTCTGCATGTCTATCCATAATAGCTATGAGGTAACCTATTTATGTACGTGTTATATCTACAAGGACAAATGTTTATATGTTTGTTATGTATATATCAATTAATGTAATTGTGTGTGTGTGTGTGTGTGTGTGTGTGTGTATATATGTCTGTACAGTCTTTATTTCATATACTTATTTAGTTTAAGGCTGTGGATATATATCTATACACAAATATATATATATATCCATATACAGATATATAAATAAACGTGTAGAAAACAGCATTCATTTGCTATGCTGTGAGCAGATTACACACGTGCATGCTCACTTGCATATCCTTATTGTGGGTTACAAATGTTTACTAAGTCTTTGTGCTTACGTGGGCTTTCTTTATTGTGACGGTACCAGTACAATATCTGTAATCTGGTTAATGGACATATGCGAAACACACGTTCACCTTTACATATTTAAATATCTTTACAGCACACACACATTCATTAACTCATATGTGCTGTGGTCGTAGTTGACCTGGCACTGGATGCTGTAACCACTATACTTTTGGTGTTCTGACTCAATTATATGCATACCCATAGTACATAGCTACATTAACATACGCCTCACCGCTTCACTTACAATACAGGCATCCATTCTCCTGCTGGGAAAATCGCCGTACTACATATTACACATTCCCTATTCCCTACTGCTCTGGACCCAAGCTGCATATTTAATCACTCCAAGGATATGCAGAACTCCAAGGCTTATAGTCCTGGCACATAAAAGTCTTTGATTGTCAGGGTGTTCATGTGGTGATCTGGGTTTAGGCTTTTCCACCTGGTGAACGGAACTGCCCTGACCGAGTTCAAATGTCAGATGAAGCACATGGACAGAATTTGTCCATTTTATAGAGGTTTAACTGTGTTTACAGACACAGGTTTTTCAGCACCTGCCGGCAGCTTTTTATGTTGGCAATACATAATATGGGTGGGGGTGGTTACAATACATAATCCACGGTGAGGGGTGTTCCCATTCACATTTGACTATTTCCTGTATGCATTCGTACGGGGATTATTATTTTGGACATGAATTAACTACAGGTATGCAGCAGTACAGTAAACAAATGTGAAGGTTTGTTACTGTAAATATGTACGGACCTCAGTAATACCACTGTTGTTTTCTGGCACATCAGTAGCTAGTCATTAAAGACTGAAGTCAGAACATAATGACAGACAGTTGAGTTTCAGACTCCATACTCTTCAGGAAATTAATGCCAATGTACAAACTGTTATTCTATCAACTTTCTAAATTTCTAAGAGCAATCTTTACAAATTGTCCATACTTTTAGGCCTTTGTCCCACTTTTATTCACGGCTTTGTCCAGATATCTTGCTCTCAGAGGTTGACAGGTATACTTTTATTCACGGCTTTGCCCAGATATCTTGCTCTCAGAGGTTGACAGGTATGGTCAGTGACACCTACACACACATTAAGTGTCCCTCACACAGTAGATCAGGGTTATCCTGTTTATGTCAGTGCCTTCATCACCCTTATACCATTTGCCACTATGCAAATGTGTGCAATATATTTCCGCTTATTCGTGCTGGGACACGTGCGTCACGGGCAAGTGTTTGATCCTGGGTAGTAGGTTATGCATGACCACTTACAGCTGGACAGTGTCATGCACCTCTAATGCACATTCCAATGTCTGTCCAGATATCTACAGGACTGGACTTCATGTCTTCCGTTCTAATGTTTACGCAGGTTACGTATCCCATGAGGAATATCCAAACATTGTACCGATCCACAACACGAGGAATACCGAACATCGTTTTGGAGTTACAAAAATGTGCTGAGGTCGTGTGCAATCCTGCAACCACCTAGGCTGACACTACCTACTACATATGCATAGTGGTCACTATGTGTAGCTGTGGCTGCACCAAACCAGTAGGCCATGTACGGCTGGATTTGGTGGACGTTCAGGTACGGGAGCGGGTTGTGTGATGTTGAGGGGATGCTGTGTAGTCCATTATGCATCCAGGTATGTTGCATTTGTTATGGCCAGTTCCATCCTGGTGTGTTGCATTTGTTATGGCCAGTTCCATCAGGGCTAATGTGTGGGTATGTGCCGGTGACATATCTATACATTTGTATCGCACATTTCAATATTCCTCTGTTTGTGGGAGCGTGTTCTACAGTATGGCCTGTCTGCTTGTATTACAGCTGTTTATACATGTGTTTGTGTTTCTTTCATCTTCATTCGCTGCTCCCTCATACACCTCCAGTTCACCTATTCTGCATACAACACAGTATCGCCTTGGAGGATTGTACCATTACCCATCCACCCCACACACAGAGATTCCTCACACCCCATACATCTGTGCTTTGGTTGTTGACCCATGACATGGCCAGAGTAACACATTGAATACCCTACATGTGTCTGGTACCTGTATGGTTGTGTGGACTACCCTGCCAAGTTTGCTTTCTACATGCTATACCTCACGCACATAGGTACACGCCCATCCTTCACTTTCATTACATGTGTGGTATACCCGGGTACTACCCGTTTGACTGTTACACATCCTGACAAGTTCGGCCTGTACCGCTGACTTCCAGAGTTTGGTGGCCTGTTGTACTCATTGGTAGGATGCCACCTTTTCCTATGTCCGGGATGGGATATATTCCGTCCACATGTCCGACTGTAGTGGACAACGCCTCCCCATAGTCGACGGTAGGGTTGCCACCTTTTCAATTGGCCAAAGTGGGACATTTTTGGTACACACATCACATTTTACAGGCCGACACATATCCATGGTCAGTACACAGGATAGAACTTAGACTTTTTGCCTATATAACAGCTTATTCTTGTTGCAGTTTTGTTGCTTATTCTGTTTATTATAACATTTATGTAATTTAGATACAGGAAACCTGTTTAATGCAACTATTACATAACGTATAGGGAATAATTTTGTCCTATAATCTCAAGACATTTGCTATTGTTACATGTTTTTGTCAGGACACAACTGCCCAAAGAGGGACTGTCACTCACAAAGTGGGACAGGTGGTAATCCTAGTCGATGATACGGATAATACTGTTCCTTTCAGCCTACATTTGTCCTTATTGTTGTGGCTGTTTGTATGCTCCTTCTGTTTTGTTTACATGCTTATTCTATTTCCTATCACATTTGGTATGTGACATATGGACATACCTTTTGTATGTGACTATTACATGCCTTGTGGGATATAATTCGGACATACGGTCGCTAAATATCAACATTTCTCGTGTATTTTGTTATGGACACATCTGCCCAGCTGTGTGCCCTCCCTCACATTATGGATCAGCTGGTGACCCTCACCATTGGGCTGGACGTACCTACTGGCAGATCGCTAACATATGACGCGTTTCACTTCCACTTGGTATGGCTATCTACACTGCATTGGACTATGGCCACATGGTCTTCCATGTCATTTGTTCACGGGATAGGGACCCGTTATTCCCTACCGTGCATTTGTGTTTGCTTCGTCACTTTGTGTTCGCAGGTACTTTCTTGCATGCTTTGCATACGTTTCAGTATCCAGGGACACTGACGTGGCTACTATCTTGCAACTTGTTATATGTAAGCATTTTAGGTTGCACATCGACAGCTGCCATTTCCACTCCTCCATGCGGCACTTCGACACGCCCTATGCACTTGCGCTCCTTTCCTGTGCATGTGGCTTTGTTGGCAGCACGCCTTCATTACTATGCATTTGGCGCTACTGCGCCATTTTCCCGCCGCACGGTCAGCGCAAGCCTAACGACGGCCTTGCACCGAGCTTCATGAATCCCGGGGAATGTCATCAATACAATTAAAATCTCTGTGGAAAAATGGAACAAAATAATATTAACATTTGAAGATAGACTACAGTTAATAACAATGTCTTTTTTACTGCCCAAGATCCTATATATCACATTGGCAATACAATTGTTACCAGAAAGCAATATTCTTAAAGAAATGAAGTCATGCCTAATAAATTTTTTATGGTTTTCCAAAAGAAACAGAGTAGCTTTAATACATCATATCAGACCATGGGAAGAGGGAGCATTAAACTTTCCTGATATAGAAACATATATAAAAGCATCAATGTCTAAAACAATCTCAGAATGGATAAGTCCAAATTACTCTGCAAATTGGAAAGAATTACTAACTGTAATATCAATAAATGAATTTGATTTACAAACAAAGAATTCAAATAACAGGTAAAAACAATTTGCCATGGCACATATTATGTATTAGTATGCAATATAACATAACTAAACCCACTAAAACTTGTATGATTAATTATTACATTGACTAATTTAGGAAAAGCATTAATGCAAATATATATTTAAAAATCTGGTTTGATCTTTTAACACCATTTATAATCACAAAGAACTTTCCACATAAAATATATATAGAAATTATAAATTCCTGGGAACAGAAAGGATTTGTTTGTTGGCTCCAATGTATCAAAAGAACTAAAAGTTTTAGATATCCAAGTAATAAAAACAACATACAAAAATTCCACAACAGGACTGTCTCACTTTACAGAGTATTTTGTCATATTTGCAAGATTTAAGTAGAATAATTAACAATTCTTCATTTAAAGAAATACCTACGTTTACAAAATACATACATGAAATCATATATAATGATTTTGACATGGGAAACAATATTTCAAAATTTTACAAAATATTGATAAACTTTAAAACAACACCCAAAACCTCATATTGGAAATATATAACAAAAGGACATTCAATACAGTGAACTGAAGATATTAAAACACATATCTTATTGTTGATAAAATATACATCCTTTACACAATATAGGAAAGCTTTTAATTGGAAATGCTTGCACAGAGCATTCTTAACCCCAGATAGAATCAGTAAAATTAGTTCTTCCATAAAAGGAATATGTTGGAGATGTGAGCAAGTACACAATGCAGAATGGAACTCATCTTCTTTGATTGTGTTAACATTAAGCCATTTTGGAATGGTATTAATAACTTTCTGCAAGCTTTATTTAATGAATTGAATCATTTTATTTAACTAAAGATCTTATATTATTAAATGTGAATGAAGGTCCTCATTTGAATAGGTCAGACATGTATCTAGTATGGACTATACTTGCAATTTCAAGGAAGTGTATAACAAAAGATGGAATACAAACACAATACCAACTTTGGAAGACTTCTACAGCCTATTGAAGATCACAGCATTATTGGAAATTAAAATTCAAGAACTAAGAATTTATCCGAAGCCATTTATCAACAACCCTTGGGGGAAAGTCTTATCGTCGATTGACACTATACAATAATTGATCAGGCACTCTGATAATGGATTGGACATATTTATAAAGTAACTGTATACATTAAGATCTGTTATACTGTCCGGCTAATGTAACTAGTGTACATAGTTATTTAAGCTGTTATGTATAAGTACTATGGAATTCATTCAAATGTATTTGAAAAATAAAAAAAAAATGAGAAAAAAAACACTCCTTGTATTGCTGGGTAATATGTCTATCACATCTTCAGGCCTACTTCAAATATGTGGGGAATATCAGTATTTGCTAAAGATATCATCACCTCATGACAGTTCTTGGGACACCACATTTGAACTCATACATGTCTATGTAACCATAAACAAAGTTAATTACAAGTTTAATTAGCCAGCTATAGAACCCCCTCTATGTCCTCTTCTGAGCATGATGGCTATCTTAACACATTAATTTAAATCCTGATTAAACCTAATATCCTTTTGCTGGTTGACTTCAAATATCCATCAATAAACTCGTTGACCTATACTGCAAATGGTTGGCATTCTCACTGCTTCCTTGACATTATAAGTGGTATCACTCTTTTACAAAATGTAAACCATCCTACTAGGGACCTCATTATCCTTGATTTAGTCCTCACAAGTAAGGCACTTCATGTACATTAGTGTATATAATATCCTGCCTTGTTAAATCAGACCATAAATTACTGACTTTTTCCTTTAAAACTAGAGGCACTTCCCATGTAAATTTCACTTCATTTAGAGACATTTTAAAAGTAAACATTCTTCAGTTACTTGATGACCTAAATAAATTCTGCTGTAATTCTCCCCCAATGAATACTATTATTAAAGTTGCTGCATATTCCTCTGACTTCTACTTCCACTTAAGTAGTTATTTAAACAAACCCCTAAGGAAGAATACCTGCATCAATAAAGTATATAACAAGATAAATAATTTGATTAATATTATAAGATTTCTTAATCAAAGCCTCTTAAGAGCACCCTTAAGTAAACTAGCAGAGAGCTTAAGGGGACCATTGGAAAGCATAAAGCTGAGTATAAATTTAAAATAGTCACTAAAACCAAAAATAAATCTAAATTATTCCTTTACTATGTCAAACATTAAGAACTAAGACCCAAAATGTTCAGAGTTATCCCAAATAATACTATACTATCTGACCCAAAGGAAACAGCTAATATTCAAGCAGACATATTTAGTGCAAATTTTACATCACCCACAGCTAAAGCTATTCTCCAAATTCTAGAGTCCTAACCACCCTCTTTAATTATCATGAATCAAATTCTGTCTGTCTTCTCAAAAGCTAAGAGCACTTCATGCATGGACCTCCATGATATGCAAGGTTGTCTGATTACCAGTGCTAAATACAGACTACCGGTTATCCTTACATACTTAGCCTGTTGAATCTAAGCCTTTCTACTGGTTACATTCTTGAAACCTAGAAAAAACACATTTGTAAAACCATTACAAAATGGTGGCCCAACCACATGCCCTGATATCTCTCACAAGTCGTACATATAAAGCTATGGAGCATGTTATCTCATACATCATTAATCTGGGCAATAAAAATCTCTTAACATTGGACCTTCATCAGTTCAACTTCATCAAAGGATAGTCCTGTATCTTTAACCTAATTAATTTCTTTGAAAATATAATCAAAACAGTTGATAATGGTTATGCAGTATAAACAACATGTCTGGATATGGCCAAGGCCTTTGACACTACTCCCTATGCGGGCATTATAGATAGACTTGCAAATTTGAAGATAAATCCTTATACTGTGAGATAGATCCCTAGTAAGTTGTCTGACAGGATCCATGTCAAATGGTACATAGGTTGCTCACTCTAATGGCCTTAAGCTGGTATGTCACATTAATACAACATGCTGGAGGGACAGATTTGTCTCCCAGAGGTTACCACACCTTGGCAACAGACTCCCACTTCATGCCAAGCACAGCATCTCATTTGTTGGCCCTCTTCAAACACAATTTGGATGATTGGATGGGTAACCGTAAGTTCACCCCAGGGGTTCCAACTATGTCCCTCTTGGACGGGGGTGATAGGTGCTGATCATGGAAATAAGAGTAAAACTTGACTAGGCTTGTAAGGGCCCTAGGGTCACTAGTCTAGTAACCTCCTATGATGCTATAATCCTATGTGATTAGAGACACTGATGCCTCTTCTGAAAGCAAAAAAAAAAAAAACAAAAAACAAAATACAAGTGGTAAACTACAGGGTTGAGTTTTACTCCCTTTCAAATTTGCCATCTATTTCTCAGACCTTCGGGGCAACACATCTCGCCTATGATTATCTATGTTTGCAGTTTACTATAAATTGTTATTGTTATTTGATCGTTTAACATCTACCATGGTGCAAGGAGAAAGGTCTTAAATTAAGTGTGAAAAAATGTAGCATAGTTTATGGTAAGGAAATGTTTTCTCATACAATATAGGTGACATGACCCCCCTCCCCCCATTCAGATACTGTTGGAAGGGATCTAGGCAGTTTTGTTAATAATCCCTAATCCTCTGGCCATCATGTCATCTCAGTAGTTCTGAAAGCCTGTTGTCTAGCATATCAAATTTCCAAAGGCAAATCCACTAATCAAAAGATATTCATAGGTTCATACGTTGGTACTAGGCTATCGGACCTAGGGCCTATACAAGCCTAGCCATAACAATTCCCTGGCTATTTTTTCCCATAGTGTCCTAATTCTCCATTACATTTTTCTAAACATATTGCTCAACTTGAGAGACCTCAGTGATTTATAATTCAAGTGATCAGTGGCCTGAAAAGTTTTAGTTATTAGGACAGACTGAAAGCCATCTCTCTCTGTACTAAGTCTCTTATAGACTCATCTGTGGACATCTGTGTCTAGCCTTTCCAGTTAAAGGAAGTAAACTTTTATCAGCAGATATATAAGACAGGTTGGTATGATAAATTCATATCTTAACATATTCCTCACCTGTGGAGCAAATTTCCACTACATATCAAGAGAAGTAGCATCCTTGCCATCTCTGAGGTAATCCCAGATAAATGGATGGACAGCCTCAAATTTTCCCTTGGTCTATCTGGTCTTACTCTCATTCAGAATAAAGGCAAGTTTTTAAAAGGGCTTTTTGTCTAGGCTTGTAATCTTCTGCAGACTGGTTGCCTAGTACTTACCTGTGACCCTAATATGTGTATTTCAGGAAGTCAATATACATTCTAATGTAACCCTGCATTTTGCTGAATTCCGACATTAGATGGCACAAAAGGAACATAATAAGGTCTGTTGTATGTGGGTCTGGGCATGTACCAAGATGCCATGATGATGTCTTCAGATCGTGTGTTAGGCCACAACAGTATTAATGCACAGTGGGCAGGACATGCTACACAAGGCATGATGGCACCTTAGATTAGAAGAGGAATGACAATACATTTTGTGCAGTGAGTAAACTAGGTAGGCAGTGTACTACAGGGATTTAGCATGTTGTGCCGGAATGGATGTCAGGATAACATGGTTCTCACTGCAGTGTGTATGCAATAAGTGTGAGAATTGTTACAGTGAAACAAAGGACAGGTAAGTGGGCACCTTATGTGGTTAGGAGACTGCATTAAGTCATATGGGAACTGCACATATGGCTATGCACACAAACTGGTTGACTTGCGTAACACACAGGTATACAGGATTTGCCATTGGTCCATGAGGAAGGTAATGACTGAAAAAGTTCACTATTCTGGAGACTGAAGCATCACTGCAGGCCCTCTACATATATGCCACACACTTCCAGATGAAAGGTACAGTGGCTTTTTGGAAACTTGTTTAGCAGTCAGTGACACAGACATGCCAATGTTGTGGATTGCCACAATAACAGCCTATATCAGGCTTAGTGAGTGCAGCATATATTATATTGCATGCCAAGAGCAAAACATGGGACACTGCAGTGGGTGGATCACAAATTATAAAGCTCAGAGAGGCGGAGGTGCTCCCAATGCCCTGTCTGAGGAAGGAAAAAGGAGCCTTATGACTGTTTATGAGCAGAATGTTAGGGCTGGTATGGTGAAGACTGCTCATGTGTCTGTAGGAGATGCACCAGGTTAGTATTAGTTGCTATGTTGCCCTATTGTTTAGTGCAATGCATGTGAGGCAGGAAACATTCAGCAAGATGATTCTGCTTGTCTGTCTTACAGATTTCCTTTGTCTACAACTGCACAACAAGGAATGCAGAAATACATAAGGTATTCATAGATTCTGTGTTATTGTAGCATCTCTACAAGACCAGGTTGCATTAATTACAGAGCTGCCACAGGAATATTATTCTTAGGTTTTCTAGGTGGTGGAGAGTCCAGGAAATGTGCACAGCACACATTTAGTATTAGCAGGTCACTTGTGGCTGACAGTGATATCAGTATGCACATGGAGCATGATATTGGCACTGTCAGCAACACTAATTTTGGAGGCCTCATACACATTGCTGATATATGGGAGACAGGCTGAAACTCTATCCTCATGAGTGTATGTTAGACATTCTATAACTGTGAGCCTCACAATTGTTACAAAGGATTCATCAGTCAAGGTGGTGTTTATGATCCTCACTGTCTGTGATGTACATGTACACCTTTTAGAGGAGACCAGTGGTGGTCTTTGTCATCATCGTGACTCCAGATCTGTCTTTGACCTTGGTACTGTACCTGGCATTACTCAGATCGTGTGTAGGTCAGTGATCTGTTCACTGATAATTGTTACACTCACTGTTGTAGAGATGATGAGTGTACTGAGTGGCCTGTGAGACATGTGCAGCATCTGCATGCCCTGCAGAATGACATCAAAGCATTCCTGAAGCAACATAACTATAAGATCTGATGAGAGAGGCCACCGTACCTGTCTTTGATGATGGCTGATTTTGCATACATGGCCATTGATGTTCATTAGGACCAGTCGTTGAAAATCCTACCCAGGCTGACTTCCTTATTTCCCTAGTTCTACACCATCCCTATCATCTAATGGCAGATGGACTGCCATGCCTTCATGTGACAATCATACTGACTGTGAGTGCTGTACATCCTAGGGCTCCAGACTTAGGGTACACATTTGTGTATACATGCATACTCCTGCTGTATTATGTCACCCTTGCCACAGACCGCATCAAACCTTGACACATCAGGTCACTGTAATGTCATTCATTGATGTTTGTTACATTATAGTTCCAACCCATATCTGGAGGATAAGATCTCTGACTACTCATAAACCATAGGCAGACTTTGTAACTACAAGATTTGCTTCCCATGACATTTGTACTTATGAACATGTTGTTCTAACAACTCACTGTGTTCCCCCCACTGGTGCAATTGATGGCAACTGTGTTCTATCCCCTAAACTGCATGGGTAAGTTAATTTGTGATGCACAAAATGACCGGTCCATGCAGTGTATTGCATAGCCTGGGGTTGACACTGAATGCATAAGTTTGTGTGTTGTTTGAGCTATGTCTATTAGCTATGACTCAAATGCCACCTTATTGAAAGTGCCATGATGTACTATGACCACGTTTGTTTCTCATGGATCTTGCTGCTGCCTGTTCTTCCTCTGAATGGATACCATACTCCTCATTTGCTGCTGCAACAAATATGGTAGACTCTACTGGGATGGTCCCCTGTTGTTGAAATTGCTCCGATGTATCATATCACATGACATCGTTACGCATTTTGTTAACTGACTGCATGTTTAGTGAGCTGTTTCCCTACCTGCATTTGCAAGTACTGATGACTACTTGATCCCAGGGAAACTCACTCCACAGAAATGTTCATGCATGTAGGCTATATGCCAGGTATGAGAATCATAAAAAGCATGCTATAAAGTGCACAAACACATTATAGATGATACTGTCTACATTACATGGAAGTGGAAACTACTCCAGCTGATGTATCTGATACCTTGAAATAGATGGGATATTCCTGGCAATATGTGTGCAATCAAAGGCTCCAAAGAACTGAAGGAAATGGTAAATATCACAGAATGCTTACATGGGGTGGTTGTCTCCTCTGCAGTCCTTGGTAGCCATATATGCTTCTCCACATGCTATAACATAATGTTTAGGAACTGATGTATGGCAAGCAAAGCTAACACCTGTGAAATGACTACAGTTTGTCCTGTAGGTTGCTGACATATTCCTGAAGCTAGGATAGTTCATAGTACATATAGCTAAGTGCCCTCATGGACAGACAACCCATACATCCCCTTGAATCTGAATGTAGACAACATAGTTTACAAGCTACTGCATGGTATCCATCTCCACACAGAAGCCATATGGTGATAAGTTAAGCCCTGGTGATAAAGATTGCAATAGCAGGGATATCCATGGCATGCAGTATCATGTTCAGTACATAGACTGTCAGAATGGTCACAAAACTGTGCTGCTCTGCTATAGCTGCTACCATTGTATACGTTCTAGAGTCCCGTGCATTAGTAATTCATCCCATTCAGAACAGTTGATTGCCATAGCACAGTAGCACATTTATACATTTTTGAACCATTCCACCATCTTTGATGACATCCTTTATATCTTTGCCTTCTATTATGTGGACCAAGAACCTAATTTCTGTTTCATTGCAATGTCATTTGCATGCACTACATGGCATGACATTTTTCTTCTAATTTGACCACATTTCTTGTTTCTCTGAATCACCTCCTCTCAGTGTGTCATGTAATAACTCACCATCTCAGCGTATCACTGCTATTAACATTTATCTCACCATATGTTCATTTTAGATGACTGTAGCAGAGTAAGTCCATTTCACAGTCACCATCTCCATTGCAGCAGACCACCAACTATAAGCTTGCTTTGCTTTGCTTCTATCAAATGCTTACAGTGGTTCTCTATTGATCATATGGGACATTTGAGACAAAAGCACAGACTGCAACTACAGAAATCATTGCATAATGCAAATAAGCATAGCATGTTGTCTTACCATGGTGATATGATATCATCCACAGCAATAAGAAAGGATAGATATGAAAAATGCATAAATATTGTTACCAAATGTCCCGAAGATAGGAGTCAATCCAGCTCAGAACATAATGGGAAAGTTTAACCGCAAAGTTAAAATAATGTATGCTATTTTACAGAACAATATTGCTGTGCTAAATCAGGTAACAAACCAGAAGCAACAACCAGTTGTTTCAATTGTTTTTTTTTCATTGTTGATAAATATGACATTCCATTGTGACTTGTTGCTAGGTAAGGTATGTGGAGATTAGGGAAAGATGGGCGAAGGCTGCCAGCCTAGTAAATAGAATTCGATACATAATTTTATCATTTGTAAATATAAATGTAAAATACAGGCTTGTGTTCTTAAATGAAAGAAAACACTGTAAAATGTGAACTTCAAGATTATTGCAACATTGCCATTTTCTGTAAGGAAAACTAAGCCAAGCATCTCAAATGTTCTTTGAAGTTAAAATTATCCAAACAGTGGTGCTGAAGTGGCTGGTTGAACACATTCTTTCTATTGTCTTGACTTAAGGAATAATTGCTAGAGTGTACATGTGAAATGTCTTTTATTGTTGTAGTTTCCTGAGCAGGTGTTAGATTGCCAAATAATGTAGCCTTTTTGTCTGGAAAATCCAGACTAAGTGTCAAAATTATGTAATGCGTATACTGGGAAAACCTAAGTGTCAAAATGATGTAATATGGGAGGGCCTAGCAAAGATGTTTGTTAGTGAGTTTAAAAACTATTGTTCAGAGAGACACTGTGAGCATTTTGATCTTGATATCCCACTTATCAGCACTCTGCCTGTTGTTTTATGTAAGTAGTGTCTTAGAAGTATGTTTTCTTGTAGTAATAGTTAGGAATGCAGAAGAAAGTTAGACAAGTGTTTCTCTGTTATAGCAGAACTTTCCTACTGTTTTATTTTAAGTTTCTGTGTGATCTCTGATCTCTTAGATAACACTGTGGTGTAGTAGTATTGTCTTGTATTTTAATTATTTATTATTAAATATTTTTAAACCCTTTACCTGTGACTTGTTTGTGTAGAGATAAGTAAGCTCTAGAGTACATTGCATATTTATAGAGTTTATTGTAATAAGCCACTCTAATAAGCCTTAGACTGAATAGTCACATTACCAATTGGATAATAATATTGCACAGTGATAATTGGACACCCTTTTAAAGGCCTTTGGGTAGCTGATAAGTATTAGTTGGTGGTGGCAGAAATTACTACCATATAGTCTGGGTAAAGGGGAACAGCTGGAGAATCTGTGTCAGCCTTTCCCAGGAATGTCTTTGAAGTTGTATAAATACTTATCTCAAAGTGTGTGTGGTGTGTCAGCTGCCTGGGCAGGGACACGAAGCACTTGTTGGACAGAGTGGGTACTGGAGGTTAGCTTGCCAGCTAGGCTGAGATCTGGACCCTATAGCTCTGCCAGTGGGGAGTCTTATTGGGGACCTGGGAAGCAAGTGAGCAACTAGCCCCAGACTGACTGTGATCTCTGTGTGCACTTAAGGGAAATTGTACTTTACTGTGTGTATTTGTTATCCTTTCATCTTATATGAGATGCCCTCCCTGATGTTAGTGGTGAGGATTGAGGCTGCTTGATCGCTGGGCCAGGACACAGTCATCACATTTGTTGTGTCAGTGGTTTTGATAAGATATCCTCACATTTGTGTTGGCCGTTAGTTGGGATAAGATATCCTCACTTGTGGTTTGCAGTGGTGTGGGTAGAGTGAATCCTGTAGCTTACGTGCAGTGATCTCTTAAGATGTTTTGTACTCTAAATCAGCCAGGCAGTGTATACTCAGAGTTCAGATCACAATTTTTTTTATTTCTTTTGTTAGCTTAGTTAGTCAGGGTGAACAGGCAGCATGTCAGCACAGGAGTATGGAAATCTGACAAGGAGCCAGCTGGTGGAGATGTGCCAGGCTAGGGGACTGGTACATGGAAACCTGACCAAGGCAGACCTGATTGCAGCCTTGGTTACAGCTTAATCAGAAAACAGCATCCAGGAGAACAATCAGACTGGCAGTGGAGATACAATTTCCTCGGAGAATGGACAGCTCAAACTTTCTGCGAAGGACAACCAGACTGGCAGTGGAGATACAATATCCTCAGGGAATGGACAGCTCAACCTTTCTGCAGTGGACTTAAAAATCCAGCTGGAGCTAAAGAGACTTGAGTTGGAGGCCAGGCATCTGGAGATAGAATCTGAAGAAAAGGAGCATCAGAGGAAGCATGAGAGGGAAATGTTGACTCCTCGCCAGAGTCATGGAGGTAATGGGGAAAGAGTAACTGGACCCAGAAGCACAACAAGTCAGTAACTTTCTTCTGCAATTTAAAGAGGGGATAATTTTGACAGTTTCATTCACATGTTTGAAAGGTTATGCAAACACTATAGTGTTGACCAAAGGCTCTCGGTACGGTTCCTGAACCCCTTACTCCATGAGAATGCTGTAACTTGTATATCACAAATGCCTGACTCTGTCTGTTTTGATTATACTGCTGTAAAAAAATGTCTGTTAGAATGTTTTAAGCTAACACATGAAATGTATAGTAAAAAGTTTAGTGAGCATAGATGTAAGGCAGATGAAACTGTATGTGAATATGTTGCTGAACTGAGCACTTATTTTCATAGCTGGATGAGAGGATGTCAGGTCACCACTTTTGAAGGGCTGGCAGACCTTTTGGTGAGGGAACAAGCCCTTAGCACTTTGCCTGAGGAGATGAGGATCTGGTTAGCTGATAGACAATGTGCTACTTCAGATGAGTTGGGGAAGAAGGGAGACCTATACCTGGCCAGCAGGGTAGCCCTGCACAGGAAGGGGACCACCAGTAATGCCCATGGGGCTAAAGGAACCCATGGTGGGCAGCACAAACTGCCCCAACAGAGTCTGCCAGTAGCAGGGGAAGCCACTAGTCCAGGTACATGCCCAGGACCTAGGGTGAAATTTTTTGAAAGCAACCAGTGGGGCCATGTGGCATACAAATTTCCACGGGGGCAAGGTGGGGAACCAAAGGTGAAAGAGTCAGTAAGAGGGAAAGACAAAATGCCAACAGTAGGTTGTCTTGAGACAACAGGAGTATGGAACTACCATCCTGCAGATGTCCTGAGAGGGAGGGATTGGGATGAGGCAGCCCCATGTACTTATGCAGTTACACACGGTCAGGCTAGGAGACAAGCATGTGGGTCTGGTAGCCTGGGCGAGACCCGGACAGACTGCATACTTGCAGCCAGGACTGCTGAGGTGGTTACTTCAGGGAGAGATCTACTCTGTAGCAGTGAGACTGAAGGTGGACCACAGCTGCTTGTGGGTACTGATGTTCCCTTGGACAGGGTAACTGCAAAAGTAGAGGTGAGTAGTAGTACCCAAGCTGACAGTGAGGCACCACTGTCAGAGGATGTCAGACTTCCTGTGGAAGGGGAGCTGGGAAGTGTTACAAGAAAATAGTTGAGATAGGCTCAGCTCTCAAACCCTACACTGCAAGGCCTGAGGTAGGTAGCTAGGGAGGCACCTGATTCTCAAGGGAAGGGGGAATCTGTATACTAGGACAAAGGGTTACTATACAGAGAATGAACTCCTGAGGGAGGGCTAGAATGTGAGAGAGTACAGCAGTTGGTAATGCCTAGAGCTTACCATCTGGCACTTCTAACTATAGCCCATGATATTCCCTTTGCAGGTCATATGGGCATAAAACATAGAATGAGGCATATTATGCAAAACTTCTATTAGCCTGGAATTTCCAGATATGTAACAGGGTACTGCAGGACCTGTGAACAGTGTCAAAAGGTAGGCAAGGCAGGAGACAAGGTGAGAGCTCCTTTGATGCCTTTGCCTGTGAATGAGGAGCCATTTGCAGAGGGTAACTATGGATATTGTGAGGCCTCTGAGTACCCCAAGTTCCACAGGGAAAAAGTATATTCTAGTGGTAGTGGATTATGCTACACGATACACTGAGGCAGTGACTTTGTCCTCCATTGAGGCAGAGAATATGGCAAATGCTTTGTTAGAGATTTTTAGCATGGTGGGTTTCCCAAAAGAAATACTGACTGACCAAGGTACCAATTTCATGTCAGACCTGCTGGCTTGTCTGTGGAAGTCCTGTGAGGTGAAGCACATGAAAACCATCCCGTACCATCCCCAGACTAATGGTCTTGTTGAGAGGTTAAACTCTACAATCAAGTCCATGCTACAGACATTTGAAGATCAGTTTAAGGGGGGGGGGGGTCAAATATTTGTCCCATCTGTTTTTTGCTTACAGAGAGGTTCCCCAGGAATCTACAGGTTTTTCACCCTTTGAGTTTCTGTATGGGCATAGGGTGAGAGGACCTCTAGATTTAATTTGAGATGAGTGGGAAGGTGAGTCTGAGTCTCACAAGGAGTCTGTTGTGGCATACATCCTAAACCTCAGGACAAGGCTCAGGGAACTCATGGGCTTGGCCCAGGAGAACCTAGCAGAAGCCCAACAACAGAAAAAGGTGTGGTATGACAGGAATGCTCGAGATAGAGAGTATGCTCTGGGGCAGCAGGTAATGGTTCTCATTTCTGTCAGACACAACTAGTTTCAAGCAGCTTGGAAGGGACACTACAAGGTGGTAAGAAAGGTAAGTGATCTTAACTAAATGGTGGAAGTGCTAGGCAGACAGCAAGGGCACAAATTGTGCCATGGTAACATGATGAAACCTTACCATGATAGAGAGGCCCTTGTGCTGAGCATTTGCAGTGGATTGCAGGAGGAGTCTGAGGGAGATCTGGGGACTGATCTCCTCAGTGAGGCTTGGGCTAACACCTCAGTGGAAGGGGTAGCAATATCCTAGCAGCTATCTCCTTCCCAGGTTCAAGAAATCTGAGCAGTGTTGCAGGAATTTGGGGATGTTTTCACTGGGAAACCAGGGTGCACCCACCTGGTGCAGCACCAGGTGAATACAGGACCCCAAAGGCCTTTTAGGCAGGCTTCTTATAGGGTGCCTGAGAGAGTCAATCAGACTCTGAGGGAAGATTTAGAGGAGATGATGTAATTAGGGTTGTGTGATGACTGTGCCCTGGTACAGCAATCAAGGAGCCTCAATCCTCACCATTAACACCAAGGTGGTCATCTCATAGAAGATAGGAAAGGATAACTAATACACACAGTAAAGTACAATTTCCCTTACGTGCACACAGAGATCACAGTCAGTCTGGAGCTGGTTGCTCCCTTGCTAACCAGGTCCCCAGTAAGACTCCCCACTGGCAGAGCTATAGGGTCCAGGTCTCAGCCTTGCTGGGCAAGCTAAAACCTCCAGTGCCCTCTATGTCCAACCAGTGCTTCGTGTCCCTGCCCAAGTACCAGGTTTTGTGTGGATTACAGGAAATTAAATAGTCACACAAAGTTGGATGCTTACCCCATGCCTAGGACAGATGGGGCCCTAGATCAGCTGGGTGGGGCTAAGTATCTTTCAAACATTGATCTTACCAAGGGTTACTGGCAGGTGCCCTTGACTCCCAGTGCTAGAGAGAAGTCAGCCTTTGTGACTCCTTTTGGCTTGTATGAGTTCACAAAGATGCCCTTTGGAATGAATAATGCCACAGTGACTTTCCAGAGGCTGGTGGGTAATATCCTAGCAGGAGCAGGAGGGTTTGCCCTTGCTTACCTAGATGATATTGCCATCTACAGCCATTCCTGGCCAGAGCACCTTCAGCATGTCAGGGAGGTGCTGGGCAGACTAAATAGGGCAGGGATGACCATTAAGCTGAGCAAATGTCAGGTGGGTATAGCAGAGGTCTCCTACCTAGGACATAGAGTGGGGGGGTGGTAAGATATGTGCAGAACCTGCCAAAGTGGAAGCTATTTAGGCATGGCCTGCACCTGTTGCCAAAAAGCTGGTGAGGGCATTCTTAGGGACAGCAGGGTACTACAGAAACTTCATCCCTAGTTATAGTACCATAGCTGCTCCCCTCACAGACTTGACAAGGAAGAACAAGACAGATAAGGTAGTGTGTACCCCAGTATGTGAGCAGGCATTTCAGAAGCTTAAAGAAGCTTTGGGAGGGCTCCCTGTGTTAGCCAGTCCAGATTACAGCAAATAATTTGTTGTGCAGTTGGATGCTTTAAACCATGGGGTGGGGGCTTACTTAGCCAGATTTCTTCAGAGGGAGAAGAGCACCCTGTGGGTTATCTCATTCATAGGCTCTAACTCATGCAGGAATGCTATTCAGCCATAGAAAAAGAATGTCTAGCCACAGTGTGGGCATTGCAAAAACTTCAGCCTTATCTGTATGGAAGAAAATTCACTGTAATGACAGATCATAACCCTCTAATATGGTAAAACAGAGCGAGCCAGCAAAATGCCAAGTTACTAAGATGGAGCCTGGGGTTGCAAGCATATGATATGTCTGTGCAGCACTGCAGTGGGATTAGCAATGCCAATGCAGATGGGTGCTCATGACAGGATATGGGGTGAGGTGCACCCAAATATACCTAACCCTCTCAAGCGGCATTTCTTAAGGGTCACTTGAAAAACTAGCTTGAGTTCTCCAGGGGGGGGGTGTGAAGACTGGGGAAAGATGGGCAAAGGCTGCCAGTCTAGTCAAATAGAATTTGATACATAATTCTATCATTTGTAAATATACATGTAAAATACAGGCTTGTGTTCTTAAATGAAAGAAAACACTGTAAAATGTGAACTTTATGATTGTTGCAACATTGCCATCTGCTATAAGGAAAACTAAGCCAAGCATTTCAAATGTTCTTTGAAGTTAAAATTATCTAAATAGTGGTGCTGAAGTGGCTGGCTGAACACATTCTTTCTATTGTCTTGACATAAGGAATACTTGCTAGAGTGTACATGTGAAATGTCTTTTATTGTTGTATTTTCCTGAGCAGGTGTTAGATTGCTAAATAATGTAGCCTTTTTGCCTGGGAACGCCAGACTAAGTGTCAAAATGATGTAATGTGTATACTGGGAAAACCTAAGTGTCAAAGTTATGTAATATGGGAGGGCCTAGCAAAGATGTTTGTTAGTGAGTTTAAAAACTATTGTTCAGAGAGAGACTGTGAGCATTTTAATCTTGATATCCCACTTATCAGCACTCAGCCTGTTGTCTTATGCAAGTAGTGTCTAAGACATATGTTTTCTTGTAGTAATAGCTAGGAACGTAGATGAAAGTTAGACAAGTGTTTTTCTGTTATATATGTTTTCTTGCAGTAATAGCTAGGAATGTAGAAGAAAGTTAGACAAGTGTTTTCCTGTTATATCAGAACTTTCCTACTGTATTGTTTAAGTTTCTGTGTGATCTCTGAACTCTTAGATATCACTGTGGTGTGGTAGTATTGTCTTGTGTTTTAATTATTTATTATTAAATATTTTAAAAACCTTTACCTGTGGCTGGTTTGTGTTGAGATAAGTAGGCTCTAGAGTACATTGCATATTTATAGAGCTTATTGTAATAAGCCACTCTTATAAGCCTTAGACTGAATAGTCACATTACCAATTGGATGTAATATTGCACAGTGATAATTGGACACCCTTTTAAGGGTGTTTGGGTAGCTGATAAGTATTAGCTGGTGGTGACAGAAATTACTACTGTATAGTCTGGGAAAGGGGCGCAGCTGGAGAATCTGTGTCAGCCTTTCCCAGGAGTGTCTGTGAAGTTGTATAAATACTTATCTCAAAGTGTGTGTGATGTGTCAGCTACCTGGGTAGGGACACGAAGCACTGGTGGAACAGAGAGGGTACTTGAGGTTAGCTTGCCAGCTAGGCTGAGATCGGGACTCTATATTGTGCCAGTGGGGAGATTTATTGCGTACCTGGGAAGCAAGGGAGCAACCAGCCCCAGATTGACTGATCTCTGTGTGCACTTAAGGGAAATTGTACTTTAATGTGTGTATTTGTTATCCTTTCCTCTTACATGAGAAGCCGTCCCTGGTGTTAGTGGTAAGGATTGAGGCTCCTTGATTGCTGGGCCAAGGCACAGTCATCAAAAGGTGCAATGGGAGACAGATTGCAGAGGTAAACAAGAGTCCATAACCTTATAAAAAACATTGTTCACAGTTTTGCATAAACGAGCAGTAGCTTTCAAACAGGACAACAGCAGAAGAACAACAACCATTTGGTATAAGTAAGCATAGGCTATGTGGCACAATGGAAACATTTAAGTATGCAGCACATAAAAAACTGCCAGTTTAACCAGTGTTGCACAACCACATAACAAAAAGACAAAAAGTAGCTACAGATTCTTATTATTTTAGCAATTAATTATATTTACCAATACTTGTAGAGACATATCATTTTTAAGTATAGAGCAAGAAAGCAAAATAAGACTTTCCAGAATGTGCTGCACAATAGGGTATCAACATTTTTTCAGTTTGTAAGGTGTTTCACTCCTCCTCATGACTGCTAATATACCTGAGAAGGTAAGCAGTGACCACTGTTATGTCTTACTCTTTAATGACTAGTGCAGTTTTATAGTGTGAAAGTAATGAACTCAAGACAAGGCAGGCTCTGGTCTACTGAGATATTTACAGCTCTAAAAATAACAAGAATAAACAATAAAAATAAAGTGCAAGCCACACAGGGATAAATGCCCCAAAACCAATTGCAATTAAAGAAGTAAAGAAATAAATGATGGTACTTAGGAGCAACCCAGCATATAGAACAGTCTTCAGCATCAATATAGTCCTAATAGGAAAACAAAAGTCTGTGTTATTGAATCATCCAAGAAATAATCCACCATGAATAAAACCAGATATATTTATTTAGGCACATAAAAAAGTAAGCGCTTTTGCCAGAAGGCTTCCTCAGACCTTTAACAAACAGAAATACAGACTGTTGGACATCTTATAGAACAGGTATTCAATTAAATAATTAACTAGATGACATCATCAGGAATTTTTTCAGCAAATTCTTAAAGTCAAAGGCATATAAAAAACATTTCTCTTACATATGACTTGTTCATTATGAAATTAATATTCCAAAAATGTCCAATCACAACTATATATAATTATATAAAACTTGTATTAAAACTTCAGTAAAAATCATTCAAGTTATACAAATCTGATACAAAAGACTGAAAGCTAATAGTGTTAGGGTTTTACCTAACAAATAGTCTCCTGTTTCTCAAAACAGGTTTAAGAGAAATTTTATCATTCGGGCCCGGACTGACATGTGCCTTAAGTCTGACAATCTATTTAATCTCTGTTTTTTCCGTATAGTTTCTGATATCTCCCCCTCTAAAACTGGGGTTATTCACCTGAAGAACCATACATTTAAAGGCGTGATTAATATCTGTGGCAAGAACATGTTTGGATAAAACATTATTACTAGACTGGATACGTATTTTGTAAAGGTGTTCTCGTATCCTGTCCCTGAACCTTCTATCAGTTTTACCTACGTAAAAGGCAGGGCAGGAGTTACACATTGCCATGTAGACCATGTGTTCTGTGTTGCATGTAGCACTAACCTCAAATTGAAAACATTCAGAAGTAATAGGATGGACAAACATATTATAAGTAGAAATATAAGAACAAAAAGGACAGTAATTACATGGATATGTACCATTTCTACTTGGGCTATTACTAACAGCTTCCATTATATTGGGATAACATAAAATTCTATGTAAATTCTTCTTATTTTTGAAAATGAACAGTTGATATTCACCAACTATATCTTTAATTAATAGATCTGCAGTCAGCATCCTCCAATGTTTAGAGATGATCTCTCTGACTTCATTGAAGTCATGCGTATAAAACATAGAGAATTTCTGTTTAGTCCCTACATTTTGATTTATTCCTCTATTATTATGAGGGCTGGAATATACGGTTGCACCATGATCCGAGAAATATGGGATAGCCCTATCACATCTTTGTTGTTCTACACTTTGGTAACAACTGTGTATTTCATTTATATTATAGGATCTAGCTAGCAATCTTTCTTTAAGGCCAGTTAGTTCATTCTCATATCCCTCTTGGGTTGGATTCAACCTGGAGGCCCTAATGGCCTGCCCTTTAATAATATTATTAAAAACAAACCTTGTTTGCATACTCCTTCTGTGTAAAAGGGTATTCCTGTAACAGGATTTCCTTGCACACCAGTGTTAAGTTTACCATTGTCTAGTCTCTCTCTATATGTACATCCAAAAAATTAATACTATAGATGGACGCATTCATTGTAAATTTTAAATAGTTCGTAAGTAAATTGATTTCATTAAAGAAAATGTGCAACTCACTTTTGCTACCCGTCCAAAAAAGCAAGAGGTCATCTACAAATCGTTTGTAAAAAATTACAAAATTCTGGAAACTATGCAATGAAAATAAATACTCCTCTTCCCACATAGCCATCACTAAGTTGACGTAGCTATTGGCACAAGATGTGCCCATAGCTACGCCATCTCTCTGAATGAATAAGTAATTATTGAATACAAAGATATTATTTTCTAACACTGTCTTAAGCAGTAAACATAACAGGTCTACTTTAACAGGTGTGAATTATATGTACTGTTTGAGATATCTATGTATTTTACCAACACCTTCTTGGTTGAGAATGACCATAAACAATGATTTAACATGAAAAGTTACTAGCAAAAATGGAAGGGTGTCTTCCATAGAATCCATTTTAGCATAAAGGTCCATTAAGAACTGTTTTGTATCTTTGAGAACAAATTGGTTCTTATCAACTACAGGTCTCAAGTTCTTTTCAATGTAAACTGAGATAGATTCAGTGACCCAGCCCTTACTTGTGACTATGGGTCTCATCGGTGGATTGGTTGGGTCTTTATGTATCTTAAGTAGACCTTGTATGACAGGTATTAATGGATTCTAAACCCAGAAAAAATTGAACAATTCTACATTAATAATTTCACTTTTCTTTAAATCTTCCAATGTATTATAAACCCTTAGAAAATGACTGTAAACATCTTGCAGCAAAATAGGTGTATAGAATTTCCTATCATCAAGCATTTCATGCATTAAACTAGTATAACCATGCATATCCATTACTACTACAGGCCCACCTTTGTCAGCTCGCCTGATAATAATATTCTTCTCATTTTTTAATCTATTTAATACTGATTTCTGCTTACATGTTAAATTACCCTTTTTGTATTCATAAGAGTGATTACATAAATTATATGCATATTCTTCAACCATTTTACTAAATGCATCTAATAAAGGATGATGGTTAGGAATAAATGTACTAGGTTTTGAGAAACGTCTAGCTTCTAAATTAGTGTCTTCATTCTTGAACAATAATTTCAATTGTACATTACGAACAGTTTGGTGTCTAAAATGATATCTATCATATCACTTTTAGTGGTAGGTATGAATGATAAGCCCTTATTCAGCAGTTCTATTTCATCTTCATCAAGGGGTCTATGTGAAATATTCCACACTATGTTGGAGTTAATTTCTCCCACATTTTCTTCAAGGTGGGTCCCCTCTGTTCTCCTCCTGAAGCTTTCCTTTTCTGCCTCCCTCTGCTCATAGAACGACTCCTTCCCCTGCGGGAGGGGTCACTGATTGGGAAAGGGGGGGTGTCAAACTAGAACTACTAGTAGAGGGCATTACCTTTCTCCTGACTACTGGTTCAATATTTGCTGTTGCAGTCAAATGACTACTAAATTGTACACTGATTATATCTGAATCTATGATATTACTAGACTGACTGTTCATGCTACAGTCAGTAACAGCACCAACATGAGTACTGACTACTGGTATATCACATACATTTGTTACGCTAGCCAAAGAAAAATTATCAGTATTAACAGTAAAACAAGTATTATCAGAATTATTATTACTTGTATTGCTCACTGCGACTACAGGAGTGTTTACATTCAAAGGTGTAGACACAGGTGTATGTACAAACCTACTTCGACCTCTAATTTGTTCCTGTCCACTACTAGAATTACGAGGCCAAGTAAACAATTGACCATGTGCAAAATCAAAAATGTCCCATTTTAATTTATGCTTCTTCTGTTCAAGGTAGCCGTTGCTCAAACAAAAAAACACAGTCAAGTAAGTGTTCCATCATTCTTTCAACTTCAGCAGTTGGAAATGTCTCTAACAAATCAGTTTATTGTTTTTTAATAATTTATTTGAGTCTGTCCTCTTCCAGTAAGAAAAAATCATTCAACAAAGTCATATAATTTAGGCCCACCTGTATATTCAATTGCTGCCACCGATAAAGTAATTCCAGGTGAGTAGTCCCAGTTGTTGGCATCTTTAATACACAAAGTCCTCTAGGTACAATCTTTTTCTGGATACATGCTTCGAAATGATATTGTTGCGTCTGCAACCATTTGAGTTTCAAAAAGTCTGTCTCCAGTGAGGCAAACACTTTGCTGAGTGCATTATAGTCGACTACATCATTTCCGCTCTCACTTCCTGTATCCACGACTGCATACGCAAGTAGTGGATTGGTCTCCCCAGCCACACTGTTCAAAAACTGGGTGTGATAGATAGTATCCTATGGTGTTTTCTGTGGGTTGTATGGTAGTTCCACATTTTGATTAGATTTCTCAGCCATGGTTCCCTGCTGGTATTTGCAGTGATAAAACTAGAATAAACAATAAAAATAAAGCACAAGCCACACAGGGATAAATGCCCCAAAACCAATTGCAATTAAAGAAGTAAAGAAATAAATGATGGTACTTAGGAGCAACACAGCATATAGAACAGTCTTCAGCATCAATATAGTCCCAATAGGAAAACAAAAGTCTGTGTTATTGAATCATCCAAGAAACAATCCGCGATGAATAAAACCAGATATATTTATTTAGGCACATAAAAAAGTAAGCGATTTTGCCAGAAAGCTTCCTCAGACCTTTAACAAACAGAAATACAGACTGTTGGACATCTTATATAACAGGTATTCAATTAAATAATTAACTAGATGACATCACATCATCATGAATTCTTTCAACAAATTCTTAAAGTCAAAGGCATATAAAAAACATTTCTCTTACATATGACTTGTTAATTATAAAATTAATATACCAAAAATGTCCAATCACAACTATATATAATTATATAAAACTTGTATTAAAACTTCACTAAAAATCATTCAAGTTATACAAATCTGATATAAAAAACTGAAAGCTAATAGTGTTAGGGTTTTACCTAACAAATAGTCTCCTGTTTCTCAAAACAGTTTTAAGGGAAATTTTATCATTCAGGTCCGGACTGACATGCGCCTTAAGTCTGACAATCCATTTAATCTCTGTTCTTTCCGTATAGTTTCTGATATCTCCCCCTCTAAAATTGGGGTTATTCACCTGAAGAACCATAAATTTAAAAGTGTGATTAATATCTGTGGCAAGAACATGTTTGGATAAAGCATTATTACTAGACTGGGCACGTATTTGGTAAAGGTGTTCTTGTATCCTGTCCCTGAACATTCTATCAGTTTTACCTACGTAGAAGGCAGGGCAGGAGTTACACATTACGTGTTCTGTGTTGCATGTAGCACTAACCTCAAACTGAAAACATTCAGAAGTAATAGGACGGACAAACATATTATAAGTAGAAATATAAGAACAAAAAGGGCAGTTATTACATGGATATGTACCATTTCTACGTGGGTTATTACTAACGGCTTCCATTATATTGGGATAACATAAAATTCTATATAATTTCTTCTTATTTTTGAAAATGAACTGTGGAGGTTCACCAACGATATCTTTAATTAATGGATCTGCAGTCAGCATCCTCCAATGTTTAGAGATGATCTCTCTGACTTCATTGAAGTCATGCGTATAAAACATAGAGAATTTAAGTTTAGTCCCTACATCTTGATTTATTCCTCTGTTATTATGAGGGCTAGAATGTACGGTTGCACCATGATCCGAGAAATATGGGATAGCCCTATCACTTCTATGTTGTTCTACACTTTGGTAACAACTGTGTATTTCATTTATATTATAGGATCTAGCTAGCAATCTTTCATTAAGATCAGTTAGTTCATTCTCATATCCCTTTTGGGTTGGATTCAACCTGGAGGCCCTAATGGCCTGCCCTTTAATAATATTATTAAAACAAACCTCAGGTGCATACTCCTTCTGTGTAAAAGGGTATTCCTGTAATAGGATTTCCTATGCACACCAGTATTGAGTTTACCATTGTCTAGTCTCTCTATATGCACATCCAAAAAATTAATACTATAGATGGACTCATTCATTGTAAATTTTAAATAGTTCGTAAGTGAATTGATTTCATTAAAGAAAATGTGCAACTCAATTTGCTACCCATCCACAAAAGGAAGAGGTCATCTACAAATCGTTTGTAAAAAATTACAAAATTCTGGAAAATGTACAATGAAAATAAATACTCCTCTTCCCACATAGCCATCACTAAGTTGCCATAGCTATTTGCACAAGATGTGCCCATAGCTACTCCATCTCTCTGAATGAATATGTCATTATTGAATACAAAGACATTATTTTCTATCACTGTTTCAAGCAGTAAACATAACAGGTCTACTGTAACAGGTGTAAATTCTGTGTATTGTGTGAGATATCTATGTATTTTACCAATACCTTCCTGATTGGGAATGACCATAAACAATGATTTAACATCAAAAGTTACTAGCAAAAATGGAAGGGTGTCTTCTATAGAATCCATTTTAGCATAAAGGTCCATTAAGAACTGTTTTGTATCTTTGAGAACAAATAGGTTCTTATCAACTACAGGTCTCAAGTTCTTTTCAATGTAAACTGAGATAGAGTCAGTGAGCCAGCCCTTACCAGTGACTATGGGTCTCATCGGTGGATTGGTTGGGTCTTTATGTATCTTAGTTAGACCTTGTATGACAGGTATTAATGGATTCTCAACCCAGAAAAAATTGAACAATTCTACATTAATAATTTCACTTTTCTTTAAATCTTCCAATGTATTATAAACCCTTAGAACATGACTGTAAATATCTTCCAGCAAAATAGGTGTATAGAATTTCCTATCATCAAGCATTTCATGCATTAAACTAGTATAACCATGCATATCCATTACTACTACAGGCCCGCCTTTGTCGGCTGGCCTGATAATAATATTCTTGTCATTTTTTAATTTATTTAATGCTGATTTCTGCTTACATGTTAAATTACCCTTCTTGTATTCATAAGAATGATTACATAAATTATATGCATCTTCTTCAACCAATTTACTAAATGCATCTAATAAAGGATGATGGTTAGGAATAAATGTACTAGGTTTTGAGAAACGTCTAGCTTCTAAATTAGTGTCTTCATTCTTGAACAATAATTTCAATTGTACATTACGAACAAACAGTTTGGTGTCTAAAATGATATCTGTCATATCACTTTTAGTGGTAGGTATGAATGATAAGACCTTATTCAACAGTTCAATTTCATCTTCATCAAGGGGTCTATGTGAAATATTCCACACTATGTTGGTGTTAATTTCTCCCACATTTTCTTAAAGGTGGGTCCCCTCTGTTCTCCACCTGAAGCTTTCCTTTTCTGCCTCCCTCTGCTCATGGAACGACTCCTTCCCCTGCGGGAGGGATCGCTGATTGGGAAAGGGGGGGTGTATCAAACTAGAACTACTAGTAGAGGGCATTACCTTTCTCCTGACTACTGGTTCAATATGACTACTAGAGTGTACACTGATTATATCTGAATCTATGATATTAGTAGAATGACTCTTCTTGCTACAGACAGTACCAGCACCAGCATTAGTGCTGACTACTGGTATATAACATACATTTGTTACACTAAACAAAGAAACATTATCAGTATTAACAGTAAATCCAGTATTATCAGAATTATTATTACTTGTATTGCTCACTGCAACTACAGGAGGGTTTACATTCAAAGGTGTAGACACAGGTGTATGTACAAACCTACTTCGACCTCTAATTTGTTCCTGTCCACTACTAGAATTATGAGGCCAAGTAAAGACTTGACCATGTGCAAAATCAAAAATGTCCCATTTTAATTTATGCTTCTTCTGTTCAAGGAGCCGTTTCTCAAACAAAAAACACTGTCAGGTAACTTTTCCATCATTCTTTCAATTTCTGTAGTTGGAAATGTCTCTAACAAATCATTTTGTTGTTTTTTAATAATTTCTTTGAGTTTGTCCTCTTTCGGTAAGAAAAAAATCATTCAACAAAGTCATATAATTTAGGCACACCTGTATATTCAATTGCTGCCACCGATAAAGTAATTCCAGGTGAGTAGACCCAGTTGTAGGCATCTTTAATACTCAAAGTCCTCTAGGTACAATATTTTTCTGGATACATGCTTCGAAATGATATTGTTGCATCTGCAACCATTTGAGTTTCAAAAATTGTTTTTAATAATATTATTAAAGGGCCGGCCATTAGGGCCTCCAGGTTGAATCCAACCCAAGAGGGATATGAGAATGAACTAACTGACCTTAAAGAAAGATTGCTAGCTAGATCCTATAAAATAAATGAAATACACAGTTGTTACCAAAGTGTAGAACAACATAGAAGTGATAAGGCTATCCCATATTTCTCGGATCATGGTGCAACCGTATATTTTTGTCCTCATACTAATAGAGGAATAAATCAAGATGTAGGGACTAAACAGAAATTCTCTGTTTTATACGCATCACTTCAATGAAGTCAGAGAGATCATCTCTAAACATTGGAGGATGCTGACTGCAGATCCATTAATTAAAGATATCGTTGGTGAACATCCACAGTGCATTTTCAAAAATAAGAAGAATTTACATAGAATTTTATGTTATCCCAATATAATGGAAGCCGTTTGTAATAGCCCACGTAGAAATGGTACATATCCATGTAATAACTGCCCTTTTTGTTCTTATATTTCTACTTATAATATGTTTGTCATCCTATTACTTCTGAATGTTTTCAGTTTGAGGTTAGTGCTACATGCAACACAGAACACGTAGTCTACATGGCAATGTGTAACTCCTGCCCTGCCTTTTACATAGGTAAAACTGATAGAAGGTTCAGGGACAGGATACGAGAACACCTTTACCAAATACGTATCCAGTCTAGTAATAATGCTTTATCCAAACATCTTCTTGCCACAGATATTAATCACACCTTTAAATTTATGGTTCTTCAGATGAAAAACCCCAATTTTAGAGAGGGAGATATCAGAAACTATATGGAAAGAACAGAGATAAATGTATTGTCAGACTTAAGGCACATGTCAGTCCGGACCTGAATGATAAATATTCCCTTAAACCTGTTTTGAGAAACAGGAGATTATTTGTTAGGTAAAACCCTAACACTATTAGCTTTCAGTCTTTTATATCAGATTTGTATAACTTGAAATATTTTTACAGAAGTTTTAATACAAGTTTTATATAATTATATATAGTTGTGATTGGACATTTTTGGAATATTAATTTTGTAATGAACAAGTCATATGTAAGAGAAATGTTTTTTATATGCCTTTGACTTTAAGAATTTGTTGAAAGAATTCATGATGATGTCATCTAGTTAATTATTTAATTGAATACCTGTTATATAAGATGTCCAACAGTCTGTATTTCATTTGTTAAAGGTCTGAGGAAACCTTCTGGCAAAAGCGCTTACTTTTTTATGTGCCTAAATAAATATATCTGGTTTTATTCATGGTGGATTGTTTCTTGGATGATTCAATAACACAGACTTTTGTTTTCCTATTGGGACTATATTGATGCTGAAGACTGTTCTATATGTTGTGCTGCTCCTAAGTACCATCATTTATTTCTTTACTTCTTTAATTGCAATTGGTTTTGGGGCATTTATCCCTGTGTGGCTTGCACTTTATTTTTATTGTTTATTCTTGTTATTTTTAGAGCTGTAAATATCTCAGTAGACCATAGCCTGCCTTGTCTCGAGTTCATTACTTTCACACTATAAAACTGCACTAGTCATTAAAGAGTAAGACATAACAGTGGTCACTGCTTACCTTCTCAGGTATATTAGCAGTCATGAGGAGGAGTGAAACACCTTACAAACTGAAAAAATGTTGATACCCTATTGTGCAGCACATTCTGGAAAGTCTTATTTTGCTTTATTGCTCTATATTTAAAAGTGATATGTCTCTACAAGTATTGGTAAATATAATTAATTGCTAAAATAATAAGAATCTGTAGCTACTTTTTGTCGTTTTGTAATGTGGTTATGCAACACTGGTTAAACTGGCAGTTTTTTATGTGCTGCATACTTAAATGTTTCCATTGTGCCACATAGCCTATGCTTACTTATACCAAATGGTTTCTGTTCTTATGCTGTTGTCCTGTTTGAAAGCTACTGCTCATTTATGCAAAACTGTGAACAATGTTTTTTACAAGGTTATGGACTCTTGTTTACCTCTGCAATCTGTCTCCCATTGCACCTTGTGATGACTGTGCCCTGGCCCTGTAATCAAGGAGCCTCAATCCTTACCACTAACACCAGGGAGGGCATCTCATGTAAGGGGAAATGATAACAAATACACACATTAAAGTACAATTTCCCTTAAGTGCACACAGAGATCAGTCAGTCTGGGGCTGGTTGCTCCCTTGCTTCCCAGGTACCCAATAAAACTCCCCACTGGCACAGCTATAGAGTCCAGATCTCAGCCTAGCTGGCAAGCTAACTTCCAGTGCCCTCTCTGTCCCACCAGTGCTTCATGTCCCTACCCAGGTAGCTGACATACCACACACACTTTGAGATAAGTATTTATACAACTTCACTGACACAGATTCTCCAGCTGCGCCCCTTACCCAGACTAAACGGTAGTAATTTCCGCCACCACCAGCTAATACTTATCAGCTACCCAAAGGCCCTTAAAAGGGTGTCCAATTATCACTGTGCAATATTATTATCCAATTGGTAATGTGACTATTTAGTCTAAGGCTTATAAGAATGGCTTATTACAATAAACTCTATAAATATGCAATGCACTCTAGAGCTTACTTATCTCAAAACAAAACAGCCACAGGTAAAGGTTTTTAAAATATTTAATAATAAATAATTAAAACACAAGACAATACTATCACACCACAGTGATATCTAAGAGTTCAGAAATCCCACAGAAACTTAAAACAATACAGTAGGAAAGTTCTGATATAACAGAAAAACACTTGTCTAACTTTCTTCTACATTCCTAGCTATTACTACAAGAAAACATATATAACAGAAAAAACACTTGTCTAACTTTCTTCTACATTCCTAGCTATTACTACAAGAAAATATATTTCTAAGACACTACTTACATAAGACAACAGGCTGAGTGCTGATAAGTGTGATATCAAGATCAAAATGCTCACAGTCTCTCTCTGAACAATAGTTTTTAAACTCACTAACAAACGTCTTTGCTAGGCCCTCCCATATTACATCACTTTGACACTTAGGTTTTCCCAGTATACACATTACATCATTTTGACACTTAGTCTGGAGTTCCCAGGCAAAAAGGCTACATTACTTAGCACTCTAACACCTTAGTGTTTATTAAGATGTTCCAACATGATGCAGACATGGCAAATGCAGTAGAGTTCTTTGTGAGGTCATTACTTTAATTGTGCAGGTTAGTCCACATGATACACAATGACAAGTCAAATTTATTCCATTTCTTAAAGCTATAGAGGTATATGCTTCATTCTCTTTTTAAACAAAAATAAATATTGCATATTTATCAAGTAGTCACACATAAGACTCATTATTTAGAACATAGAAGCATTAGTTCTGTTACAGATTGTCACTGATCAGTGTTTGTATCATGAAAAACACTAAAATTCAAATATCACTTTAAACTTTTAGTCTTCTGAGAGAATACATACCACTGTAGAATTGTATGAACTAAACATATATCCAAGTGGCTGTCCTATTACACCTTGATTTCTAGTTTGTCTCATAAAACTATTGGATTTAGGGCTTTCACATTCTAGTTTTCCAGACAGAACTATTGGATTTTGATTGTGCATCATTTTACATCATATTATGTCACTTTCCTAGTGGCTTTTCTAGTTGGAAAGATATTTCTAACTAAATATAGTTTCTCTGCAACAGTGAATTTCAACAAGATTCTGGTACTCTGTTGCACTGTGGTGCTGATTAGGTTACAACAATTCGCCCTGCATTGCAGCAATTCTTAATTATTCTTACACAGACATATTTGTCTTGATTACTTGCATTCTATTCCATTTCTACAATTTACAATCTTATCATCTGACAAAGTAAGATCTAGTTTCAGAAGATTTAATAACAACTACTGCTTAAGTGGTCCATAAGCAAATAATTTATCTTCCTGTGAGATACCATACTAATGAAAATCAACTTGTATAGCAACTGGCTTATTTATATCAAAGCATTTAAATGATATTGCTTTTCTACTAGTATTGAAATTTGTTTCAAACTTTTAATCTGCTCAATACTTCCATTCCATGGCCATACTTAGCTTGTACTACCTTCAAAGAGTCATAGTTATTTTAGACATCCTATATACAGACACTGAAAAATATTCCTTATCCAAGAGATTTCATTATTGCCAGATTGCCTTCTCACGTTGACACTTGGCGTATTTTTCTGACATTTTTAACAATTACCCTTATATGTCACTCACAGTAAGACGTTGTCCTGCTCGATTCTCAGCCAAAGCATCTTCTGTGTGGAGACATGCGTAAATGGGCATACCTTAGTTGAAGGTTGTGCATCACAGCTGGCAACTTGGTACATAAAAATCTACTACCAATCATTAGCGGACCGGAGTTCCGCTGTGGTGACCCCTAACCTGGAAAAGCCGGAAGATACAACAACCCTTATAAGTCAAGCTTGTCACTTGAAAATGCAATGAACAAAAATAGGTTAGGAACAACAAGAGATTAAATTATTATAGGGTGCAGACTGATGAGGCTGACAGGGGATAATGAAGAACTCGCTTCATAGGATCATAGGATCATAGGAATTTACTAGGCTATTGACCCAGAGATCATTTCAAGCCTAGCCATTTCATCCCAATGTACTACCATAGATACTCAAGTCAATACACTGGATTGTATTTATTAATGAGTCCCTATGTACAGGAGGGTTGTGAGTGCTATCTCCAGTAATAATTTACAGTGTCTCATTCACTCATCCAGGTTCCTTTTGAACAGTGGTATAGAGGTGTTCTGATTCACATGAATTGGTAGCCTATTCCAAAGTGACAGCAGCCACTGGGAGACAAATCTGTCCCTCCAGCACATCCTATTCAAGTTGCAGGCCACATTTAGGTCTCTGGAACAGGTAGCTATAGTTGCGTTTGATTTATGGATGCGCAGCAAATTCATTAGGTTTGGCTCAGAGAGTGCTCTGTAAGCCAGGCATAAGTCTCCCCTAAGAAGTCTATATGATACTGACTATAGTGACAGGGACTTTAGTCGGTCTGTTTAAGACACGTGTTGGAGTCCCTTGACCTTCTTAGTTAGAAACCTCTGAGTTCTCTCCAATTTCTGCAGGTGCTTTGTATGATACATGCCAAAAGGGGCATTATATTCAGTTATATAACTGTTGCTCAACAATGCCCATAAGAGATTACACCAAAGGAAGACCACTGAAAAATATAACCACAGCAAAAATGGCAACACTTGAAAATATAAAGCTAAAGTTAACTTTATTGTATCAATTTAATTGAAATAAACACAATTGAACTTTAGCATCTTGCATTAGGTCACTGACTATAACCACTGTACTTTGCATATTAGAAATGCCAAGCTATTGACAAAAGATGGAGAACACCTGGCAAACACACTTTAAATAGACACCATCTCAAACTTACTTCAAGGAAGCTTATTGGAAGCACAAAACTGCATCACAAACTGCTTTTTCACTAATATGAGTAAATTAAATATATATCCAAAATAATGTATGTAGAACAGTTAATCAAAGTTGTAAATGTAAACCATGTATATTATGTGACATAAACTTTGGAAAATATTGCACAGTTTGGGAAGAAACAAAACAAACCTATACCACTTCAATCTATTGAGACCTGAAAATGTAATAAAAATGAATCAGATCTATAACTATTGCAATGCAGATGCTTATGGAGGATCCTGGTAAAAGAAAATAACGCTAAACAAAATAAGACATACTTTATATAATTGCATATTGAACTGGGATCCTGGTAAAAAAAATAAAGTTAAGCAAGTGAAGAAATAATTTATATGACTGTATATTGGACTGAAAAACTGTGCAAACACTGACACCATTAGTATAACATTCGCATACTGTTTGTTAAAAACAACAAAAGTAACAACAAAGTGAATGAAATTCTTGAGAAAGCAGACAACAAAAATGTTTTCTTATTAGTGTTACTATTCACTTGCCAAAATAATTAGAAAGCAATAATAAACCTAAACATTAATAAACATTCTCAGAAATTCATCAAAATCTCAGTCATATCACATTCACTCTAACATGACTGATCATGTCTGTACAATGAGCAAAATTGTTAATCATATATGCATGCAGCCAAGGCCCATAGCAGGATGAGGGGCCTTTTGTTGCACTCAGATCACAGGGTCATGGCCATATTAAGGTAAGCTACATTGCGGCAGTCACTGACTACATCCTGTAAACAAAGAAATTGTATAGCTCCCATCTGCTTATGTCCACATTCAGGGAAGTATGTATAGTAAATTAAATGTGTAAGTTTAAATGAATTGTCAGTATATATGACAAGAAACGTAATAAAGCACCACTTCACTCTAACTCACCATTTTTATGAATGGTAAAGAGGGGCAGAAGCTAATTATGAACCAAACTCTGAAGACTAAAGGATACACATAGATGTGTCCTTTTAAAAGTAATGCTGTGACATGTACAATATACAGGGAAAGCTTTTATGATACAGGTGGGGAGTGAAAGCCATCCCCTAATGTATGAATCAATGCATGATGTTATGGAAGCCATCAGATGGACATATCAGGTTAACACAATTTCACTCTTACCTGGCATTATTACTACATGATAAAGACTCATGTTATTACTCCAAAGTGAGATAAGCATAGAGTTGAGTCTTGGCTGGCTAACTCACAGTAACCTGATTTGTGCTGTACTTAATTACTTGCTGGACAAGTTATATAACTCTTATCAGAATGCATACATATGGAGAAAAGTCATGAATCATTTTTGCATACATTAATATAGTCATGGGTAAAAGTAAGAACAATACTTAGAGGAGCCATCCCCAACCTATGTGAAAGTGATATAGTTAAGTTAAAGTCACAACATGCCTGTGTAGTAGGTCATTATTGCCTCTTAAACTATATTTAACCTTGCAAATATAGGTACTACCAGCAGGTGAAAGGGCATGGTAAAGCCTGAAGTGTGTAAACTGTAAATACAGTTTCTCCATCTTGATCTCATATGTTTAGTTACAGGTAGGCTCTAGGTTTAATTTTATGCAGATAGTACACATGTAGCATATTTAGGCGAAGTGCATCTTGCCTTAATTTTTATGTTAAAATAGTGAACTGTTACATAAAAGAATATTGCAGGACAATTCTAAGAGTAAGGAACAATAACATGCTGTAGTTATAGACACATTGCAGAGTTGTATCCAAGCACATTTATTCTCTAATTTTCACATCTGTTTTATATGTATAAACACAGATGAATATTATGAATAATTTTGAATATTATGAATATTTTTTTTGTTTTCCTCTCGGGTCATATCTGTAAGATAAATTAGGGAGACATTAAGTGGGGGTGAGTCCTGGTCTTAATGTCTGCCACATAGATATGCTAAGTTGTAAAGGCAAAGTGATTAATTTGTCTTTTACAGATCATGGTGGTATGGAATTTCTGTGGGCATCTGTTGGTGAGCTGCAGGATGGGGGATCGAAAGGTGATGGAAACTGTTTCAATATTGTCTCAGTTGTGTGTGTGTGTGTGTGCTCAAGGCTGTCATAGATGGGTAGGCGCTGAATGAGCAGTGGTCAATGCCCTCCCGAAATGTGTTGAAAGGTAATGGATTACATTAATCCAGGGATGGAGCTGCATTTGGGGACTTTGCTGTAGTAGGTGGGGCAGAATAATAACTATCACAGGAGCATATGAAACTCTGCATTTAATGGTTTCAAGGTTTTGTTGTAGGTTAGTTGATTTCAATTTCTTATTCTGCATACAGTTTCTTCTGTCCACCAAGGGACATGGGTGGAATCCTGGGGTGAATTTATAGTCTTTCATGCAGCTCGGTAAAGGGATAGATAGATAAGGTGCAGTTCCCATGTCAATTGGGGCTTTCAGGTAGATGTGTTTATTGAGGTTGTGTGATGGTCAGTTTAAGTGGGTTGCTTGGACAGCGGTTAATAACTTGGTAGCCTGCCATTGAGTGGCTTTGGGTTATTTTACTAGGGTTAGACCTTGCAGTAGATGAATAGGGTTAGTTGTGGGCATATGATGGATACCATAAAAGTAGATGGAAAGTAGATTGCTCAGTTATGGTAAGGCAGGGTAAATGGAGCACATTTAGGTCAGATTGGTTACATTAAGGCAAGTTTACAGTTACTGCAGTTGAGTTGTATAGGTAAATGTATCTATGATATATTTGGATAAATATATGCATGTGCACGTGTATATATTATATACACACAAGGTGTATACATCTATCGGCATGTTGTATGTTTGGCAGAATGGTTAAGTATAAGGACTACTTTTCTGTGGTAGCTTCAAGCAAAGTTATGTGGTTATTGAACACATGTGGTTGAATGCACTTAAGGCTTTTGGAGGCTTGTTTTTGTTGTCAGATTCCTGTACTAAGCATCACAGATAAAGGTAAGGGATTGAAGGGTCATGCTTTTAACATTTAGGAAGGAGCATAACTGCTGGTTTATTGATTCAAAATTATCGGCCAGATTCAGCAGTAGTGGGGTTGCATGTTCTCCCTGCAGCCGCACAGGTGCAATGGGGTTTTCACATGCACTGTGTGAGATGGGGGGGGGGGAGTTCTGGTTTCAACTTTCTTGTATAGCCTGCTCTGTTGAGTTGAGAGGTTTGTCTGGGCCATATATAACTGCGCTGACATCTTTCAACTATACAGATTTCATGGAATGTCCAGAATTTGTTTCATATTTTGGGTTTGTTTCATAGAGTTGGGGTTTTAGCAATTGATAGCAAAGCATTAAAGACTGAAATTTAGAAAATGACAGACATTTCAGTTTAGCACTTTATACCATTCAGAGGATATAGTGGTCCCTCTTTTTATTTATGGCTTGCGAACACTTTTGCTCTAAGAGGTCGAGAAGTATGGGTTTTGTTCACATTACATGGAGTAACAGGCTGAGAGGTATGTGTTTAGAGCTTTTGCTGTGTTACTGTTTGCAGGTTAAGGTGAACAAATGGGCAAAATGTGGGACACATACTAATGGCATATCAACAGCTTCAGCTGGTAAGGTTACACTGGGTAGAGTATATATAAAAAAAAATAAAATAAAAAAAAAGGAAAGGGGGAGGGTAGAGTAGGAGTCATATTTACATTGCTAGAGTGATGGGGCATTATAACTATGGGTCAGCTTGACAGCACTCAAGGTTAAGATATGTTGCTTTGTGGCAGTGAATTTACAGTTCTTTTCTTTTGCAGATCAATGAGAAATAAGTGCACAGTGGACAGTGTGCCAGTAGCTGGAGTGATGGGCAATGAGGTCGAGGTGCGCAGAGTCTTCATCAGTGATCTGAAGGGATGGATGTTGCTTGGGTGGATTGGTGTACAAGGACGGCCCAGATGGATGAGGTGGAGTTACAGCACCTGGTGACCAGAGGGATGTTGACTCGACAGGTGAGAGAGGAGGTTGCAGTGAGTGTCATCTGCTGGAGCATTATGTAATGGGGTCACACTTTTTCAGCATGCAGTTGAATGGGAGTTGTTATTGTGTTTCTCTCTGGCAACTACAATGTAATGTCTTTGATTTTGTGCTTTGAGTAGGAGGGTATTCTTTAGGATTCCAGCTCTTGCTGCATTATCGGTACATGCAGTATTCACTGAAATGGGACAGGTTGCAGGAATATTACCATGAGACTATACCATTCATTGCAAGGGATGGGTATAATTATGCTTATTGCTGAAGGAAGTATTAGGAGGGTAATTCGGCTAGGTAGTTCTGATCATGTAGAGAGGGCAAGTCAAGTTCTCCTGGGGGAAAGGATTTGACAGTCAGGTTAAGAGTTTAGTTATGGTTATCTATATATATATATAGGTTGGATTGAGGTTTAACTAAATATATTATATGAGGTTTCGATCTTTGGTAATTTTTGATTAATGGAAAGTCTTAGTTATAAGAGGGTAGGGATGACAATGTGAGGTCGCAGTCAATGATCTGGAGGGCAAGATAGGTTTGTGAGGGTCAAACTTTTCAAGTAGGAGAGGCAGTGAGACAATTAGAGTACTTTAGTGCTGGGTATTATAGGTGGTTTTCAGGAACTAGGTCATTGAAGAATCAAGTAACATAGTGTATAGATTTCCCCGGGATGTTCAGACTTGGCCGAATATGTTTGGCCTGTTTTACTTTTCAAGGTATTTCATTTAGGGACGTTCTTGTATTTTTGTGAGAGTGGTTGTTGGTCAGCAATGTTTGGTTATCGGATGTTTTGCTTTGTACTGCTGGGTTTTTATTTGTTGGATGGCTTTGTGCTTTATAGTGCTGGTGGTGCTTTTGTTATTTAATGACCAGAGTATAGTACACATGTTACAAGGGAATTGTTATGTGGTGTTAAGTGTGGGATTTTTGATTTTAGTTTCATTTGCCTATACCATTGGTTGATTGCCCAGTTTGATGTTAAGTATCGAGGAATTGTTAGGATGGTTATTGCACTGACGGTAAAGAGACCGTTTTGGTTGCTCCATTAACTGGGGGGTAAAATGGGGTTGCAAGGTGTTATGATGGTATGCAATTGCCCCTGCATGATTTTAGTGGCAGTGGGCTTAAAGTTTGGTTGCCCAGTTGGCTGGTAATACTCTTGGAATCATGGCATGGCTTCCATTGATCATGATGTAAGGATTATTTATTTCATGAGCAGTGGCATATTAGGTTATGAGGTTAGGGTTGTTATCTTGGCATAGGAGGGGGCTCAGTAGTTTATTTTCAGCTGCTTAGGTAACTGGCTATTCTCATTAGTTATGTGAAAGGGTTTTAGGAAATAATTACTTTCTTATAGCTTGATTAGAGAGGATGGGGTACACAGAATGATGTTTGGCCAGATGCCTTATTGGTGGTTAGGTTGCTGGAAGTTGATTGAAGAAGAGGGGGGAACAGCCTGGTCAGGCTGGTGGGCGGAGAAGTGGGGCAGGCTTGCCCTCTTCTGTTCCCCTTCTGGTGTTGGATGTGCAATTCAATAAGTTGGGAAGGAAAGTGAGCAGTTACTCTGTTGGATAAGTTAATAAGCAAGCAGAGCTGCTTATCTGGATGGTGGTGTAATTCAATAAATTGAAGGTGAGTGGGTACGCTGCCTTGTTAGTGTGAGATAAGTGAGCAAGTGGGGGATGCTGCTTATCAAGCATGAGTGGTCACGCTGCCCTTATGGTTATTTTATGTTTCCTTTCATGGAGGTTAGTATCACCCGTGTCATGTTTTGGTTGAAAACTATAAGTATTGTTACAATCATATTTATGGAAGCTTAATAAAGGTCATCACGTGTCATTCTGTGTTGTGTGTTATTGAAAGTGGACCAGGACAAATGAGGTTTGGAACAGACCATTTTGTCCAGGGACATTTTCAAGTGGGGGTTAGGCACATAGATTAGTAGGGATTAGGAGACTAAGGGGAGTAGGCCTCTGGCTAACGAAGTTCGCAGATGACTGCAAACTAGGAGCGATAGTCAAATCCCCAAATGATGTGGACATCCTACAGAAGGGCCTCTCTGAGACAGATGCCTTTTGTCAGAGCCATGGCCTCAAGCTCAATGCCAAAAAGTGCAGTGTCATCCCCTTTGGTAAAAACTCTGTACCCATGAACTACCACATAGGCAGCAATCTACTTAACACCGAATGTGTGATAAGAGACCTTGGGACCCAGGTGGAGAGCAGTGTCTCCTTTGATAGTCACATTGCCACAGTAGTCAGGAAGTCCTTCTACATGGCACACCTCATCATAAAAGGGTTCTCTTCCAGGAAAAAAGAAGTCATTGTTCCCCTCTACTCGACACTCATTAGACCCATTATAGAGTACAACGTCCCTTTTGGAATGTACCTCACAAGACATCTGCAGCAGCTGGAAAGGCCACAGAAGTACTTCACAAAGAGGATTACTGACCTCAAACAAATGCCCTACACTGACCGCCTCAAAAAACTCCAGCTTTACTCCATAGCATATCGCCTACTCCGAGGTGATCTCTGCCTAACATATAAAGCTATGTCAAATCCAGAGCTGTTGGACATGCTACACCTAAAGAAATCCCAATCCCTCCGAGCTACATGCTCTAGGGACCTAAACCTTGTCACCACAATAAACAGGACATGCTGGAGGGATAGATTCCTATCCCAGAGACTTCCCATACTCTGGAACAGGCTACACATCTATGTCAAGCAAAGGTCTTCATTAGCACTCTTCAAGAAAAATCTTGATGAGTGGATGGGAAATAGGAAATACACCCCGGGGATCACTTCTGTGTCTCTGCTCGACAGTGGCACAGGAAAATAACTTTCTTGGGTGAAGTAAGCCAGGGAGCCATGTTGGCTAGGCTTATATAGGCCCTTGGGCTGATAGCCTAGTACCTACCTATGAACCTATGAACCTATGAGTATAGGGTTAAATGGGATGGAGGGATGTTAGGAAGAAATGAGGTAAGGGTAGGGAGGGACTTAGAGAGTTTTGTCAAGTGTAATTGAGGTTAAAGTCATATTTTGGCATGATCTTGCTACACTCCTGCCTTCCCTCTTTTATTAGTAGGGGATTGTAGTTATTTCAGTGGGAAGGCGGAGAAGAAGGGTAGGCTTAACCTCTTCTGTTCCCCTTCTGGTGTTGGATGTGCAATTCAATAAGTTGGGAAGGAAAGTGAGCAGTTACTCTGTTGGATAAGTTAATAAGCAAGCAGAGCTGCTTATCTGGATGGTGGTGTAATTCAATAAATTGAAGGTGAGTGGGTACGCTGCCTTGTTAGTGTGAGATAAGTGAGCAAGTGGGGGATGCTGCTTATCAAGCATGAGTGGTCACGCTGCCCTTATGGTTATTTTATGTTTCCTTTCATGGAGGTTAGTATCACCCGTGTCATGTTTTGGTTGAAAACTATAAGTATTGTTACAATCATATTTATGGAAGCTTAATAAAGGTCATCAAATGTCATTCTGTGTTGTGTGTTATTGAAAGTGGACCAGGACAAATGAGGTTTGGAACAGACCATTTTGTCCAGGGACATTTTCAAGTGGGGGTTAGGCACATAGATTAGTAGGGATTAGGAGACTAAGGGGAGTAGGCCTCTGGCTAACGAAGTTCGCAGATGACTGCAAACTAGGAGCCATAGTCAAATCCCCAAATGATGTGGACATCCTACAGAAGGGCCTCTCTGAGACAGATGCCTTTTGTCAGAGCCATGGCCTCAAGCTCAATGCCAAAAAGTGCAGTGTCATCCCCTTTGGTAAAAACTCTGTACCCATGAACTACCACATAGGCAGCAATCTACTTAACACCGAATGTGTGATAAGAGACCTTGGGACCCAGGTGGACAGCAGTGTCTCCTTTGATAGTCACATTGCCACAATAGTCAGGAAGTCCTTCTACATGGCACACCTCATCATAAAAGGTTTCTCATCCAGGAAAAAATAAGTCATTGTTCCCCTCTACTCGACACTCATTAGACCCATTATAGAGTACAACGCCCCTTTTGGCATGTACCTCACAAGACATCTGCAGCAGCTGGAAAGGCCACAGAAGTACTTCACAAAGAGGATTACTGACCTCAAACAAATGCCCTACACTGACTGCCTCAAAAAACTCCAGCTTTACTCCATAGCATATCGCCTACTCTGAGGTGATCTCTGCCTAACATATAAAGCTATGTCAAATCCAGAGCTGTTGGACATGCTACACCTAAAGAAATCCCAATTCCTCCGAGCTACATGCTCTAGGCACCTAAACCTTGTCACCACAATAAACAGGACATGCTGGAGGGATAGATTCCTATCCCAGAGACTTCCCATACTCTGGAACATGCTATCCATCTATGTCAAGCAAAGTTCTTCATTAGCACTCTTCAAGAAAAATCTTGATGAGTGGATGGGAAATAGGAAATACACCCCGGGGATCACTTCTGTGTCTCTGCTCGACAGTGGCACAGGAAAATAACTTTCTTGGGTGAAGTAAGCCAGGGAGCCTTGTTGGCTAGGCTTATATAGGTCCTTGGGCCGATAGCCTAGTACCTACCTATGAACCTATGAACCTATGAGTATAGGGTTAAATGGGATGGAGGGATGTTAGGAAGAAATGAGGTAAGGGTAGGGAGGGACTTAGAGGGTTTTGTCAAGTGTAATTGAGGTTAAAGTCATATTTTGGCATGATCTTGCTACACTCCTGCCTTCCCTCTTTTATTAGTAGGGGATTGTGGTTATTTCAGTGGGAAGGCAGAGAAGAAGGGTAGGCTTAACCTCTTCTGTTCCCCTTCTGGTGTTGGATGTGCAATTCAATAAGTTGGGAAGGAAAGTGAGCAGTTGCTCTGTTGGATAAGTTAATAAGCTAGCAGAGCTGCTTATTTGGATTGCGGTGTAATTCAATAAATTGAAGGTGAGTGGGTACCCTGCATTGTTAGTGTAAGATAAGTGAGCAAGTGGGGGACACTGCTTATCAAGGGTGAGTGGTTACACTGCCCTTTTGGTTATTTTATGTTTCCTTTCATGAAGGTTATTATCACCTGTGTCATGTTTTGTTTGAAAACTATAACTATGATTAACAATCACATTTATGGAAGCTTAGTAAAGGTCATCAAATGTCATTCGGTGTTGGGTGTTATTGAAAGTGGACCAGGACAAACAGTCTATTAGATAACACCAAAGAAATCTGGTTAGACAAGGCTGTTATAGTCCATCACTCATTATTCTCATTGCAGAACTGTTTTAACTTGATGAAGAAAGATTCTGATATTACACCTATCAATATAAGAAAGCTGGTTCAGGCATTTCCTTCTATAAATTAAGCTACAAAGTGAAAATTACAATAGGATAAATAGTAAATGGATGAAAGCCTAAACTGTTTTCTTATATTCAGCAAGAAAACCATAGACTCAAATATCATTATATTTGAGAATTCACTTTATAGATGAGATGGCATCATAGTTACACAGATAAATAAAATAATCATAAGATTCATCAAAACTAATCAATGTTGTTATGTTCGGACTATGAAACATTAGAGAAATAAAATTAGACACAAAAAACATTGACAACAACAGTTATTAAAGCATTTTTATAGGTAGGCACTAGTACATTTACAAATATCTATACCCTTGCATCTCTAAAAATACTGACTCTAAAATCAGTCATTGCTGGGAAAAAGGGGAAGCTCTCTTACACTCAAGGGTCCACTGTTTTGAACAGTTAAGGCACACTGTGACTAAATGGGATTCCTCTAAATAAATTTACTGAATCCTAAGCATTGTAAAAGAAAAGCAAATTGTGTGGCCCAAACTATCAATTGCAATAAATTTATGAATTATTTTAAGGACTAATGATATGATATTTCAGAGTCAGTTATATTACTTATTGGCAAGTCAGACTCAAAAAATGGTGCTACTGCAAAATAGTTATTCCTAATGTAAAATTATCCAGTTTCTCTTATCTTCTGAACTGTTAGCAAAGTAAAAAATGGAATATTTCTGCAGAAGTCTGTCACTCAGAATTCTTTGCACTAATTTAACATCTTATCTGTTGGCTTTAGAGTTAAAACTTCCTGATGTTGAAATTTACACAGCACCACAAATTCTGATAAATATTTGTAATTTGAATTATTTGGGGCTAAGACATCTAAATGAAAACAAAAATGAACCATACAATGTTCAATATATGTTTCTATGATTATGACATACAAAGCTATTTGATATCAGTACTGTGATTTTGAATCTGATTGTGTTATTAATATTATATAAGTTACTATTCAGTAATAAAAAGATTAGACTATTAGTGCTTTCAATAGCCGCAGCATATATGGAATTACTATCAGCTTTCTACAATAAATGGTAATATAATAAGAATAAAAATGGAGTTTGTAACATAGCCTGTCAGAAAAGAAAATTTAATGAAAAACATTCAATTTTATACCAGTTTTGCCTTAACTTATGTCTTAGCAATATTATATTTTCAAATGTTTTGCTTGCAAAAGTAAAAAGTAACAACACACACACACACACACACACACACACACACACACACACACACACACACACACACACACACACAAAAATACCTCCTCCCAAAAAACTCAGAACTCAGAAACAAAAATATCGTCTCAATATCACATGACAAATTTGTGAAGAAGAATAAGAAGAAATGAAATGGCATTGCATTTTAAGAAATAGTGTGCCTGTTCTAATGTTCAAGTCTCAAAAAAAGAGACAAGAGTGATGATTCAAAATTACCTAAACAAAAATGAAGCCGATCTGGTTAACTTATTCTAGACATATTCTACACAGAACATCTATGTTCTCAATAAATTTCATAAAAAATAAATCAATAAGTAAATAAATAAATAAACAAATAAATAAATAATCATCAATCTTGGATGTTGGCTTGGATGTCTCCACAATGGTTCTTTCCTGAATTGTTGAAGGGAATACCTGAAATAGCGGTCTGTTAGGCAAAACAAACAAAATAAAAATAAAAACAAATAATAAAATTATGTCTGATAACTAGTAATGTCTCACAAAATATTGTATCTCTGGGTTGTCTAGTAAGGCTGGAAATGTGAAAACTGTGATTACATGACCCCCCCCCCCCCGGAAAACAAATGTTATTATCACTGATTCAGCCTCTCCCAGGAGAGGGTATCCTTATTCATAATTATTACACTACCTAAGGAAGCTTGCCTAAATTCATTGCTGAATAAAGCAAACAGAAAAAGATTCTCAATCACTTGTTGTAAACTGGCCATCTCCCCATCTAGCAGTATACCCTACTCAATGGCCCAGTATCTGTGTGTGGATCACCAAATCATGGTGATTATTGATAAAAGGATTGCCACATTAGATTTAAAAAAAAAATAAATAAATAAATAAATAACTGATCGCACCTGGAATACATGGCATGCATGAATAATAAGATAAAATTAAGAATGCAGCACTATCTAATTACACAGCCCAAATTCAATGGTATTCATCTGATCTGGAAATGTTTATTCAGCAACTGGAGGTGGCCAAGGCCATAATGGTGTATATGGAGACCAAGTTGCTCAATTTGGAAAACAGAGGCAGGAAAAACATGTGCTTGACAGGAGTCCCTGAGATGGTTGAGGTGATGTTGATTCATCTGTAAAACACAAGTTTACAGAATGGTCTGATATACCAAAAAATCAGCTCGTGAATAAAAATATGCGCATTGAGTTTACCTGTCCTCAGCCAAAAGAAGCACATTTCCCAGACCACTAGTGGACCATTTTGCATTCTACACACTGAAAGAGAAAATAATCTCAGACTTCTGGACCACCATGTAGACTGTTTCTGTTAGCGGCATAAAAGTCTAAGTGGATAAAATTATACACCTGAGACTAGGGCTCATAGAATTGCATACCAGCAAGTGGATAACATATGGGAAAGAACAGTTACAGATGTTGCCTGTTACCTCCTGCCATTTTGAGATATGGTAATAAGGAGGAACTTGCAGTTTTTACTCTCCTGAAGAGACTATCCAGTGGATCCATTGCTCTGCAACAAGTGAATCACTCACAGATCAGAACCGTACTAAAGATGGAACCATCATGAACACAACTTCCAGTTCTCATGCTACCACCTGTAATAGGAACCTGAAGCCATTTATGCTACCTAAGTAGGGAGTTCTGGTAGGCAGAATAGACTTGTTGCAGCTTGGGAATAGTTTAGGGATAGGTGGAGATGAGGCATGTCAGGAGCCAGGTGAAGCTGTAAGTGCTATGGTGAATCCACAGAGACTTAATGAAAGGGGACGGGTCTAAGGTGAGACATTCATTGGGGAGGGTAGTGTAGGGTTATCTATAGGCAGTTTGCATTGTCCATAAGTGGGGTAGAGTCACAACATGAGGTTGGGTCAGAGTCTGGCATCTGGCTAGTGGATTGGTTAGTTATGCAGGCACTGGGGCAAGGAAAGGGGGCAGTCTTTCTGACCCCTCACATACAGTCTTCAGTTAAAGAAAAGATTTGGAAGGGGAAGTATGTCAATATCTTTGAATTAATCAATTTGGAAGGGGTTCAATGTTTGTTGGAACTGGACAGTGCAAATAGCAAAGGTCTTTTGGTTGCTTTAGCAGCCTTGGGACAGAGGAGAGTAGGTAAGCTGTGACCAAGAATATGGGAACATTTGGTGTTAAAGTTTGTGTACTGCATGGTAGTTTGGTTGGAGAGAGATATTGCCTTGACCTTACCACTCTTGGCTTAGTTTTGCATGAACCACGAAACTCAAAGGTTATGGCCAGGAAACACTTGTTTGTGGTACTCACAGAGGTTTCAGAAGCGGAAAGTAGTGGATCACTCACTGCATTGGGAGGTTAGACCCTGTGACATATGGGTAACCACAATGGTAGATTTGGAGCTGTTAGCAGAGGGGGGATGATAGGAGAGAAAGGGTCAGGGGGTTTGTTGGGCTTTTAATATGGGACATTGGGTCTATATCATATATTCAAAATTCCAAAATGTCGAACACCATATGTTCGAACCTGGAATTGCGAATATTGAAAACATCGAACTCTCAAAATAGCAAATTTTTTCCCAGGGAAAAAAAATTGCTGTTCAGAGAAACATGCACACAACGCAATCACACTAAAATAAATAAACCACACACATACAGTTAACAAAACCCAACCCCACACTAAACCACGCATACATTACTAACTATCCACTTACCTTAACCCGCACCCTAACCTTAAGGTCCATAACTATCGCACACATACCCTACTAATCTATGCACAAACTAATTAATACACACACATACAGTTAACAAAATGCAACCCTACACTACACCATACATACATTACTAACTATCCACTTACCTTAACCCGCACCCTAACCTTAAGGTCCGTAACTCTCGCACCACAGTGGAGGAAATAGCGAAGCCACAGAACGGCCCACTGAAATCTTGCCCTAGGTAAGATTTCGATGTTTTGGGGCTTCACTATTTTCACCATTCGATATTTTGGGTTCTATGTTTTCATGTTCTGCGTTTTCCCTCTTCGGAATTTTGATATAGACCCAGAGCATTACTCATAGGTGGCATGCAGGTTCTCACACACTTGTTCAAAGTGAGCTATAATTCATTTGGCTGTGCAGTGTGGCCGCCGGAAAGGTACTTTGGTCAATCCCAGTTCACTTTCAACCAGTTTGGGTGTTTTTACCTTCATTTCAGGGATTTTAAAGTCTGTGGGGATTTTTTGTAGGTGGGGGTTTGTCCTCTCAGGGAACAATGGGAAGACCAGTGAATGCATTCTCCCATTAATGTACAAGTAATGAGGCACATGCTCCACTAATTTCCTGATTTGGAAGTTGCAGAGGAAGCATTTTAATGGGTTTTCTCAGGGGTTTTCTATTAAATCAATGGTTAGAGGGGATAGAATAGTCTATAAGAATTTGTGTTCAGTGCAGGGGAAGGAAGGTATTTTGGAAGGTTTGAGGGAGAAGAAACGGCAAGCTGGGAGGTTGTTGGGTCTTTTTGACATCCCCCTTTTTGCCAGTTTTAAGATTTTATCATTAGAATTGGTTCCTAAGAATTCAGCCAATGAGTTTTGGTTGATTTACTATTTGTCTTATCCTGAAAGGGGCTCTATTAATGATTTTATTTTGGTACAGAACACCAAGATGAGTTATGCATCTTCAGATGATGCAGTGCGAGTTATCTGAGGGTTTAAGGATCCATAACTGGTGAAGATGGACATTGAATCTGCGTTTCAATTACTGCCGGCATGGGAGGATGAGTGGCCATTGTTAGGCATGGTGCTAGGAGACAAGTTCTATTTTGACAAGGCTATGCTGCTGGGATGCTCAGTAGCCTGTGCCACTTTTGAGAGGTTTAGCACAGCATTCCATTGAATTTTGCAGCAGTGTGTAGGCACTCAGAAGACAGTACATTACCTAGATGATTTCTTAATAGTAGATGAGGGGTTTGAGGGAGCATTGGAGGGTATGTGAGGATTTTTTGGGGATGTGTAGTGAACTGGATGTCCTGTTGGCTATGCAGAATTTGGAAGGTCGGGCAAGGCACTGGATTTCTTGGGTTTGCTACAGGATGTGGAACGTGAGTTGTTTTGCTTAATGGTTGAGAGGATAACATGTTTGAGGGAAAAGATTTGATGGGTGAAGTTCAAGGATAAAGTGCAACTCAAGCATGTCATGGAGTTTGTAGGGTTTCTCAATTTTGCATGTTGGGCAATTCACCTGGGGCATATGTTTTGTAGGTCCATCGCCTTTTTGTTAAAGGGGGTGTGGGCAAACCTCACTGGGTAAGGATTAGTAAGTCAGAGTAAGATGATTTGATGCTGTGTTCATCCTTCCTGGATCAGTGTAATGGTGTCTCATTTTGGAAGATGGATCGGATTCATCAAGTGGAATTGCAATTATTTACAGATGCAGCAGGGGGTATTGGGATGAGTGTGATTTTTGGTCATGAATGGTTTGCGGCTCATTGGCCACCAGATTGGAAAGATGAGTCAAAGAGGGATGTATCCTTGCTGAAGTTAATGCCGATTTGGATGGCATCTGTGGTTTGGCAGGAGAGGTTGATGGGAAAGAGGGTTATTTTTTGTTTGTTTTCATTCAGATAATATTGCAGTGGTGTAAGTTTTATAGGTTAAGACAGAAAAGTCTGAATTGCTATGGTTAGTATTATGTAAGTTGGTTTTGCAGTGCTTGCTGATTAATTTTTCTTTCACAGGTGTGCATGTAGCGAATGCTAGGAATGGAATTGCTTATAGTTTGTCTCACTCTCAGTTTTCCAGGTTTTGGCAGTTAGCTCTGGAGGCAGTGGGCAGGCCAAGGATGTTGCCAGATGAGGTGTGGCACACTGAGCTGAAGTAACTATGTGTCTGATGTGGCAGCCATGGGCAGCATCCACCAGGAAGGCATATTGTTTGGATGTCAGATTTGTTAGAGTCACTAGATCGGGAGATGTCATGATATTTTCAGTTGCAGTGCACATTTAGTTGCCTAGATCTAAGATGGCTCAGTTAGGGAAGGGCACACAGATAGTTCTTGGGAAAGATAAGAACAATTGGCTCGGTCTGGTGGGTTGTGTTAGGAGATTAATGCAGACCCTTGCTGGAAGTCCTCAAGACTTGTTTTTTTTTTGGTCGAGAGGGGGTAAGGTGATAATGGGTAGTCAATTTGTCTATGAAATGAGGAGGGCTTTTTATTGTATTGGTTTTCTGGGAGAGGTTTTCTACTCATTCTTTTCACATAGGAACAGCTTCATATTTAGTGGGGGAAGGCAGATCAGTTGAGATTACTAAGAGGGTGGATTGGTGGTCTCCGAATGCCTTTTTGTCTTATATGAAGTAATTGGTTAAAGTGGTAGACTATTATTACTTTTTGTTTGTTTGTTTAAAAAAGGATATTCTCATTCTGGTCCATTTGTATGTTCACTGGGTGGTGAGGTGGATTGCAGTTAGAATGGAAGGCAAGGAACTGGGTTTGAATCACTTTGGGTAGAGAGTCATATGTCATGGTATCAGAGGCTCCAGGTGAAATCAGCTCATGTATAAGTTTGCATTTATAGAGTCATGGATAGAGCTTCCTCGAATATTGATGGTACATTTCGCAGGTAATGATTTGGTAATAATTCCAAAGTGGCAATTGGTATATAGTATAAGAGAGGATTTGATTAATTTGAAGAGGTTATATCAGGTTATGTACATTGTGTGGTCTGAGATAGTATCACATTTATTTTGGAGGAAAGCTGGTAGTTTTTTGGCTTTAGAGCAGACTCATCAGTTTGTTAATTGTAGGTTGGAGAGGCAACTTGTTATTTTGGTTATTCAGATGATAGAACATAGGGACTTTGATGACAGGGATCCAGTTCCAGTTTGGTTTAGAGATGATGGAGAGCACCTGTATGAGTTTATTTTAGATCTGTTTAATGTACACTTAGGTATAATTTTTGGAAGGTTTAATGAAAATTTTGCAGTAGGTGAGGGGGAACAGCCCAGGTCCAGCTGGTAGGGGGAGAAGACAAGCAGGCATGTTCCTCTTCTATTCCCCCTTTGGTGTTGGATTTTGATGCAAGGAGTTTGAAGGATGAAATTAAGTGGCAGGATGCTGCATGATATGTAAAATAAGTGAGCAGGAGTGACATCTTTGCTTATTTGTGCAGGGTGAGCAGGGATATGCTGCTCTGGTGAATGGTTATAAGACTCTTAATTTGTGATTAAGAAATTGTAATGATTCAATAAAGTTATGTTAACTGAAGTTTAATAAAGGTCATCAAATGCATTTTGGTGTGGTGTATTTTTTTGAAGGGGATCAGGACAAATGATGTTTGACAACAAACCAACTTGTCCAGAGAAATCTTCGGTGTTATAGTGGTTATATAGAGATGATAGGGAGGAGGTTAGGGTGATAGAAAAGAGATGGGGTGGGGTGGGATGGGGGGATACTAAGACTAGAAGGAAGGTGAAGGAAGAGGAAAGAGTTTAGCTAGAGCCACGGACAATGAAGGACTAGTATAATAAGGGGCTTATGAGAAGAAGCGAAGTAGGTGTGGGATGGAGCTTAGAGGATTTATGTGAGTGTAGATGGGAATGATTTCAGATTTAGGCTTGATTTGCTACCCCCCTCCATCTTTTTGAGGATATTTTAGATTGGTATGCTCTGTGATTGGGTGTTTAAGTGGAGAAGTAGACCATGTCTGTCCATCTTCTGTTCCCCCTCTGGTGTTGGGTTTTGATGCAAGAAGTTTGAAGGATGAAAGTGAGCTGTAGGGCAATGTATAATATGTAAAATAAGAGAGCAGGAATGACGACACTGCTTGTTTGGGCAAAGTGAGCAGGGATTTTCTACCCTGAGGAATGGTTACATGGCTCTTCATTAAGAAATTAGAATGATTCAATAAAGTTCTGTTATTTGAAGTTTAATAAAGGTAATCAAATGTAATTTTGGTGTGGTATGTTTTATTGAAGTGAATCTGGACAAATGTTAATTGTTTAACAAAATAATGTTTATCTGAAGACTGCTATACATTTTGTTACCCTGACTAGATTATTTTCTTCCTAAGCCCTATTATTGCAGCCAGTTTATATGACTGCTAAGTGACCAGTACTAAATTGTTGGAACTAGCCCTTGGATAATTTTTCATTGTAAGAGATGGTGTAAATTTAAGTGCACTGAGCAGAGTAATTGGACAAAGTTCTTCAACCACTGACGTTGTAACTCTTCTTTGTTTATATTTTTCTCAATTTTCTCAAGTGGAAAAATGAGGACCCTTGTGATATTTTATGAGAACCATACTTCATGTAGCAATGTTTTATAACTTACAAAATTAGAAAATAAACTGCCAAGCCGGGAATACTAATGGTAATGTAAGGAATATGCGCCCAGCTAATAAAGTACTAAGTCTTTGAGGCAGTTATAATTTTTCTACCAGAATTTCAGGAAAATGGGTTGTGACATTTAAATAAAATACTTCAATTAGGTTATAGTTTTGAGTATATAAGCAGAAAGAAATCTTCATTTTCTTGGTGTATATGGGTTTGTAGACGAACATTTAGGGTATACTAACATATTTCTAGTAAGACGATAACCATTTGTGAGCAGTGTCATGTATCACCTTTACTTCTGATTCAGTCTAAGATCAAAACAGAGTGAGTCTAGGAAGAAATAAATTACCCTTTTCAAACAGACGTCATACAATAAATAATTATACTAAAGACAGGAATAATGCAACCTAACTGTTGCAATGAAATGCATGAACAAGCCCTCACCTGATGTGAAACATCAATATCTTCATAATCCATCTGCAGTTTTCAACAAACCTTTACAGGAACTATTGATATTCATTCCTGTATGCTATGTACCTCAAACTGGTAATCTACCCTTAATAACCTTTATAACAACCATTGTTAAAGATGATTCATCCATTTTGGAAATAGTGGGATTTTTGGAAATTATATCTTGAAAACATAAAATGTCATGCTCCTGAAGTAATCTGTATGATCCTTTCATTTGATGCAGCAACAACTTAATGCTAATAGATTAGTGACGTACTCCATGCCCTTTTGTAGAACAGGCATGCTGTAAGCTTAAGAAGCTTTTCTAAGTCTGTGTGTGCATATAAATTTCAAGCACGTGTTATCTTCAGTGCCATTTTGAAAGTATAGCAAGAGTGTTAACATCTATGTGCATGATAGCTACTTTGTTTATAAGTTAAAGTTACTTAACTTTGTTTAAGATGTGTTTGTATATAATAAAGCTGCTTGAACAAGAACCCACAACGTTCGCCTGGTTCTTCCTAACCTGGCAAGCGACATGGTATCAGAACCGGGATTGTGAAGACTACTCTTCAGCACCAAGAGGTGTAGAGGAAGCAAATAAAGCTAACTAAGAGAACTGAGAGCAAAAAAGGGCCAGAAGCAAACTAAAGTTCAAGAGAATATGCACAGAAGATTTATTTAGTGAAAGAGATAAAATGGAGCATTACAAGGGCACAAAACATATTACTAAGCAAATGAATAGAACAGAAACATTTATTAAGCAAAAGAGAAGCATAAAAAAAGCACAATAATCAAACAAAATGTTTGAAACAATGTTATTTGATAAAACAAGCATGTTTAAAGTACAATGAGCATGTCTAGAGTTAAAATGAGCACAAGAAAGTATAATGAGCATGAAAAGAGATTAAATGAGCAAAACAAATATAACAGAAGGGGCAGAAAAGGGTACATTGAGCATAAATAAAGTAAGGTGACTGCATGTGTTTTGGCAAATTACTGTGTTTTGGCAAACATTACTACTTTGCATTGACTGAATCCTTGAATTGCATAACTAGAGTTTTTTGAAGTATCTCAAAGTGTGTAAAAGTGCTTACAGTGTATGTGAATTACTGTGCCTTTATTCTGAACAGTTTGCTTTATGCAAATTGCAACTATTTCATGAAGTGCAGTCAAACACAGCCATTTTAAAAAGTTTCTTTTACATGGGTGAGTCTACTCACAGAATGCTGCCAGTACAGATTGTTTCTTGCACTGTACAGAGGATTTGGCAAAGTGCAGCTATTTTGGGAAATATCAGTGTGCTGTGTACTGTTATTCTCAAAGTGCAGTTGTTTTGAAGTGTTTCTCACCCTAAAATTCTTGTGCCCAGTTCATTCGCAAAGTGTAATTACTTTGAAATAGTTTATTCGTAAAGTACAGTTACTTCAAACTGTTTCTAGCCCTCAGCTTCTATTGCCCAGTTTATCCACGCTATGCAGTTATTTGAAAGGTTTCTAAAATTATGATAAATTATTTTTACAGTCAGATAATTTCAAGATAAATGCTCATACAGTAAAATAATTCCAAGACAAATGGCTTTTACACTAAAGTGATTTCAGTGTATTACAGTGCTCAGGAGATTTATTTCATAAAGTTCAGTTATACAGAGGCTTATTGTGCTATAGCAAGTACTGGTATAAACTTCAAACCCATGTGTATGTGTATGTATAAGTGTATGTGTTCATGTACATTTGCAAAAGTCTTCATTAACATATATTAATATGTCAGATGGATTTCGCAAGCCACAACCACTTTTATTTGATCAGAATATTGCAGAGAATTGGAGAATATTTGAGCAAGTATATGATATATTTATACAAGGAGCTTATTCTGATACAGATGCACACACCAAGGCATTCATTTTGCTACACTTAGCAGGGTCAGAGGCCATTGAAAGGGAGCGTTCATTTGTATATGCATCAGCAGTGTATGAAGGCAAAAGAGAAACTCGTTGTATTGTTGTGCAGGCAGAATCAAGGGAAGACTCTGAGTGTTTGAAGGGCAAATTCAGAAAAATGTGTAAACCCAGACATATGTTACATTAGAGAGGCATTTGTTTTACATGAGGAATCAGAAGCAAGGAGGGACTCTTGCAGCTTACATTACTGACCTAAGAAACAAAGCTGAAATGTGTCAGTTTGGTGATTTAAAAGATGAGTTAATAAAGGACAGACTCGTGTGCAGTATTAATAATGCTGCTGCGAGAAAGATTTTGCTTTGTGACAGTGACTTGACATTGAGCAAAGCCTTTGAGATTTGTCAAATGCATGAAGTTACAGAGATGCCCACAAATATGCCTGTTAGTGATAAGAACATGGGTTTAACAGGCTCCAGAGCTAATGTAGACAGCATGCAACATGTGACAGGCAGAAGCAGGCCTAAGCACATGGCAGCAGCAGCCTCTGTGGGACTTCCAGGTAAAACCTGTAGTCTTCTAGCAAATTCCAAGACCAGTTCAGTAAAAGGAGCATACTCAGTGCAGAACCAAGGTTATCCAGTGCAGAACAGACATTACTCTGTAAAATATAAAGGTGAATCAGCAAAATCCAAATCAACTTTTATTGTTAACTATCGCAATTGTGGTGCCAACCATGAGTCCATCAGAGGGAAGCGCATACCATTTGGTCAGCAATGCCACAAATGTAAGAAGTGGTACCATTTTCAGAGATTTTGTAAATCAAGTAGACCTAACACAGTTACAAAGAAGGGTCACTCAAAAAAGCAAGTTGATCAAGTAAACCTGCAACAGGCTGCTTTCTGTGTAGATGGTATGTCAGTGATTGGTGAAAAGATTGACGCAGTAGATTTATTGGCAAGAAATTAAGTGTTTTGTACTGTTCCGATCAATGGTAAATCCGTCGAGTACAAGGTAGACACTGGTTCAAAGTGTAATCTTATCTTTGCAGATACTTTTGCAAGGATCAGAGCTGGTGAACAACTAAATGTGATTAGTTGTGTGAAGCTTGTTGCTTATGGAGGTGAAGAAATTCAGACTGAAGGCTCAGTGGTGCTTTCATGTTATGTGGCCAAGGACTGTTATAGCCTATTATTCTACATAGTTTGGGGACCTGTGCAGTCATTACTGGGTCTCAGGGACAGTTTGAGAATGAATCTGCTTTTGTATATCAAAGAAGTTCATCAAATAAGCACGTGTCCAAGTTCCAGCTTCACTAACACTATTTTTTCACAATATGCTGATGTTTTCGATGACAAGTTGGGCAAACTTCCAGTGGTATATTCTATGAAACTAGACCCAGAGATCAATCCAGTGGTTAGACTAGCAGGAAGAGTTCCCATAGCTATGCAACATAAAGTCAAAGCTCAGTTAGACAGAATGGTGCAACAAGGTGTAATTTGCCCAGTTACAGAACCTACTGAATGGATGTCATCCATGGTAGCAGCTCATGGAAAAAGCTCAGATGAAATCAGAATATACATTGACCCAAGAGATTTGAATAAAGCATTGAAAAGACCACATCATCCTTTGCATACAGTTAAAGAATCATAGCCCTGACACCGAATGCCACTGTTTTTTCAGTCCTGGATGCAAAAGAGTTCATTTTAGCAAGTGATGCTTGATCGCAAATCTTCACTACTGACTACATTCAGTACTCCATTTGGAAGATATAGATTCCTCAGTATGCCATTCGGAATAAAATCTGCAAGTTAAGTCTTTCAGCGTGCAATGGAGCAAATTTTTCTGGGTTATTATTGTACCATAATTATAGATGATTTATTGGTTGGAGGCAATGGTGAGGCAAAGCATGACAGAAATCTTAAGAGAGTTCCAGACAGAGCATGTCAAGTGAACTTAAAGTTCAATCCTCTGAAGTGCAAATTCAGATTACCAGAAGTTATATATGTAGGTCATTTGTTTCCAAGTATTGGCTTGAGACCAGACCTGTCCAAGCAAGCAGCTATTCTTGAAATGCCAGCACCAGATAACGTGCAAGCTCTACAAGGTTTTCATAGGTTCATAGGTAGGTACTAGGCTATCGGCCCTGGGGCCCAAACAAGCCCAGTCAAAAAGGTACATTGGCTTTTGCCATCCAAGAAAATTATTTTCCTGTGCCACTGTCGAGCAGAGCCACTGAGGTGATCCCCAGGGCGAATTTCCTATTTCCCATTCAATCATCAAGATTTTTCTTGAAGAGTGCTAATGAGGAGCTTTGTTTGATATAGATAGGTAGTTTATTCCAGAGTATGGGAAGTCTCTGGGACAGGAATATATCCCTCCAGCATGTTCTGTTTATTGTGCTGACAAGGTTTAGGTCCCTAGAGCATGTAGCTCAGAGGTATTGGGATTTCTTTAAGTGGAGCATGTCCAACAGTTCTGGGTTTGACATAGCTTTCTATGATAGGCAGAGATCACCTCTGAGTAGGTGATATGCGATGGAGTAAAGCTGGAGTTTTTTGAGATGGTCAGCATAGGGCATTTGTTTGAGGCTGATAATCCTCTTTGTGAGGTATTTCTGTGGCCTTTCCAGTTGTTGGAGATGTCTTGTGAGGTACATGCCAAAAGGGGCGTTGTACTATATAATGGGTCTAATGAGTGATGAGTAGAGGGGAACAAAGACCTCTTTTTTTCTGGATGAGAGACCTTTTGTAATGAGGTGTGCCACATAGAAGGATTTCCTGACTACTGTGGCGATGTGATTATCAAAGGAGAGACTACTGTCCACCTGTGTCCCAAGGTCTCTTATCACACTTTCGGTGTTAAGTATACTACCGCCTATGTTGTAGTTCATGGGTACAGAGTTTTTACCAAAGGGGATGACAATGCACTTTTTGGCATTGAGCTTGAGGCCATGGCTTTGACACCAGGCATCTGTCTCAGTGAGGCCCTTTTGTAGAATGTCCACATCGTTAGGAGTTTCGACTATGGCTCCTAGTTTGCAGTCATCTGCGAACTTCTTTAGCCAAAGACCTTCTGTGTTAGCCTGTACTTCAGAAAAGTAGATACCAAACAGGAGAGGACCCAGGACTGAACCCTGTGGTACTCCACTTGTCACTGGTCTGAAGTCGGATTTGGAGTCTGCTACTTTCACAGTGTGGGTTCTGTCAGTGAGCCAGTTGGAAACCCATCTTGTGACATAGGGATTTATACTTAGTTTAGTGAGTTTATCTATAATTCCAGAGTGGGGGATAGTGTCAAAAGCCTTGGCAAGATCTAGATAGGCTGTGTGAACCATCTTACCCTTGTCTATGGCTTTGTTGACTGCTTCAAAGAAGTCTATCAGGTTTAGGAGACATGATCTGCCTTTTACAAACCCAAACTGGGTGGGATCCAGAATTTGGAGATTACCAATGTCTTTGTTTATAAGTTCCATGATGATACATTCCATGGCCTTGCAGTCCAGGCTAGTCAGGCTAATGGGGCAGTAGTTCCCGGGGTCCTTGGTGGCTCCCCCCTTGTGGAGTGGGATAACCATTGCTGTGCACCATTCAGCAGGCCCAAAGCCTGAGGTGAGGCTATGATTGAACATGGTACTTAGGTGGGGTGCCAGTTCATTCTGTAGTTCATGTAGAACACAGCCTGGGATGTTGTCTGGTCCCATGGATGCTGTGTTCTTGGCTTTGGAGAGTGTGGGTTTTACCTGTGCAGCCATGATTACAGGAACTTTGCATTCTTCCAGTATAGAGATAGGCTCTTTAGAGGGTGAGAGCGGGGTAAAGTTAGCACTGAACCTATCTGCCAGGATGTTGGCAATATCAGTTGGGTCTGTATATTTAGTGCCATTGTGCTGTAACTCAGAGCAGATCTGAGTGTTGCCATTCAGATTCTTGACATAGCTATAGAATGCTTTGCGGTTGCCTTTAGAATCAGTGGTGATTTTGTTTTCCTAACTAGCTTTGGAGGACTTTATCAGGGATCGCAGCTTCTTACTGAGGCTGACCAGGGAGCTCCTCCACTCGTGGGATTTTACTCTCTTTTGAAAGAGTTTCTTCCTTCTGTTGTATAGTTTGTTTATGGCAGGGGACCACCAGATTGTCTTCCTTTTTTTGGAGGATAGCACCTTGGTTCTGTTTGGGATAGCACGATCCATGCACTCATGTAAGTGCTTATAAAGTGCAATTGTGTAGGATTCATTAGTTGTAACTGTATTGTCCATCTGCATGGGTGTCATGAAGTTCACCACTTCTGTCTAAAGAAGCATGAAGTTGGCTTTGGAGACATTTTTTATTATGGTTTCCTTAATGGGGGGTGGAGGCAGGATGTGGATATCTAGGGTAATTAGCTTATGGTCGGATCGGACCAATGAGGCATTGACTTCAGGTGTGGAACACCGGTCACTCATATTGGTAATGACTAGATCTAGGATATTGTTGCCCCTGGTGGGGGTGTGGATAAGTTGATCCAGGGCATTGGAGTTTATGAATTCCAGAAAGCGTTGAGCGAAGGAGTTGGTACATGAGTAGCTTTCCCAGTTAATAGTGGGATAGTTGAAATCACCCATTATTAGGGTGTTTGGTCGAACCCTAATATTTTCCAGTACATCAAGAAAAGAGGAGTGGAAATCCTGGGGCATGGTGGTTGATCTGTAGCAAGCTACAATTTGGATTGCAGTTTTGCCCAGAGTTAGTTGCACTTGGATAACCTGGCTGCATTATGCTGAGCAACTAGCCTGGAGGTGTGGATATCCTTAATGAATATGGATACACCTCCACCTTTGGTGTTCCGGTCCAGGTTACATGGCTGAAAAGTGTGGTATGAGTTATAGCCTGGTAGTGCAGGGGTGCTCTCTGGACCATTGAACCAGGTCTCAGTCACTGCACAGATATCGATGTTCTCCATTTTAAGGAGTGCCTCGAGTGAGTGCATTTTGAGATTTAGACTTCTGGCATTGAGTAGCATCACCCTCAGTTTTTGCTTGCCTGTTCCTGTTATGGTGGTGAATTTGTCATTTGAACCTTGCCTAAAAAAGGCACTATAGGGGCGGCAAGAACCTTATCCAGTATCCAGAAACCCAGGGGTGACAGGTGCAGGCCATCTCTGGCAAAACATTGTGGTCTGTTCACCATGTCATCCCAGGCAGACAGATACAGGATCCCTTTAGAATGGCACCAGAAGCTTAGCCAATTGTTGAAGTCAATCATTTTGTCCTTGTACTGTGGCATCATTCTGGGTGATGGCAGAATGCTACTCAGGGCTAGAGTCATACCTGCCTGGGCGACAAGATTGGAGAGCTCTTCCATGTCTCTTTTCATTTAGTCCAGGGAGGTACGTCTCAGGTCATTCATACCAACATGGACAATGACAGAGTCATATTTGCACTTGTTGTGGAGTGACCTGAGTGCGTGGGTTATGTGGCGGATCCTGGAACCCGACAGGCAGCTGACAGTAACCTTCTCCTTGTTTAGCCTGGTGAGTGGGACATCAGTGTGCCTGACTATAGAGTCGCCTATGACTAGTGTGTTGGGTACGTTGTTTTGCCTTATTGGCTGTGGTTGAGTGGCACACTGAGTCTGCGGGCTATGTGTCATTTGGGTTGTGTTGGGGGTGGAGGTTGCTTGCATTTCTGCTTTGGAGGTCTCTGTTGCTTGAGCAGATTATTATTGAGAGCCTCCGTGAATGTTTTTGTATTTGTATGTGTGGATTTTGGTGGTGTAATTTTAGTGAGACTATGTGATGAGTGTGGTGTGGTGCAAGTGTTTACCTTCTCCTCTTGACTGTCAAGTTCAGTCTTGATTGGAGAGAGCTTTACCTCAAGTTTGGCTAGATAAGTGCATCTCTCACAGGTTGTAGTGTTGAGTGGTAGGAGGAGAGGGTTGTCTGTGTACATGAGGCAATTTCTACATTGCCCCAAGATGCCCAGATTCATCAGATAGACAGGAGAGAACACTGGGAGCTGACCCTTGGACATGCCGGAATAACAAAAACTATTTTCCTCTAGATAAGTGAGGAAAGTGAGTACAAGAGCTGTTTTTCTCTAAGAAAGTGAGGAAAGTAAGTACCAAAACTGTTTTCCTCTAGGTAATGAGGAAGGTTGAGTGCTGTAGTAATTAGTAGGTTATTTAGTGCTTACAAGTTCTGAACAAGTGCTGATCATGAATAAGCAAATTCAAGTGCTAAAAGTAAGAATCTCTATCTGGACTAATCTAGTTACAGGAAAGGGGGAAAACAAGTGCAAATGTGGGCTTTTAAATCAGAAAGTTGAGAGAGATGGAAAAACTGCCCAAACAGCCAACAACTACAATTTCTGGGCCAGAACCACTCCTTATGTGGTAGATAGGTTACTTAGCGCTTACCACTCCCACTGATAAGCTAGAAGGCTTCCCTCCAACACAGAAAGCTTGGGGGTTCTCAGAAGCTTACATACAGTCCTGGATACAGCAAATCTGAATCTGGACTACACTAGTTACAGGAAAGTTTTTTTTTTTTATATATATATATATATATATATATATATATATATATATATATATATATATATATACATACAGAAAAGCAGCTAAAACAGCAGTCAAAATAAATCAAATACAGTGCAAGCTTTCTTGGTATGGTTAACTATTTAGGCAAGTTTATGCCAGACTACAGTAAATTGATAGTGCCTTTGAGAGAGCTCACGCATAAAAATGTTACATGGTCATGGCTAGAACAGCACCAGAAAGCATTTGAAGTTCTTAAGCAGAAAATTGATACCCCCACCAACATTAAGGTACTATGATGTCAACAAACCAGTAACTCTTTCTTGTGATACTTCAAAATTTGGTTTAGTTGCAGTTCAAAAAGCCAGTCCAGTAGCCTATGTATCTAGAACACTTACGCAAGCTGAGATGCTGTATGCTGAACATGAGAAGGAGCTTTTGGCAATAGTGTTCGCATGTTCCAAGTTTCATGATTATATCAATGGTCAAGGTATTCAGAATGAAACTGATCATCAATCTTTGGTTACTATTTTCAAGAAGCCTATGCATTCGGCTCCAGCGAGATTATAAAAAATGATGCTCAAATTATAAAAGTACAGCTTCAAAATGGTCTATATGAAAGGCAAACTTTTTTATCCAGATCGCCCAGAACTACTAATGAACAGCTTGACACAGAGAATTTTGACTTTGATGTCATGGAAGTATGCAATTTTTCTACCACAAGACTTGATGAGCTACTAGATCATACAATGACTGATCCAGTTTTGCTAAAGCTCAATCACTACATCAGTGTTGGATGGCCATCAAAGCAATCTAGTGTACCGCCCGATGTGCAACCTTACTTTCCTTACAGAGATGAGTATTTAATGGAAGATTGCATTATTTTCAGAGGTCCTAAAATTGTTGTTCCTGCTTCCTTACAACAAGAGTATATCCAGATTTTGCTTCATGGTCACCCAGGTTCCGAATCTACTAAGAGAAGGGTGAGAGGACTTGTGTTTTGGACTTCTCTAGTGAAAGACATTGATAGAGTACTTTCTTCCTGTTCAGTATGTAATAGTACTAAACCACATTTGTAAAAAGAGCCATGTTAGCTAAGTCAAATCCCTGAACTACCTTGGCCAATAGTAGCTAATGACATATTGGAGTGGAACAATCAACATTCCTTAGTACTGGTAGACTCTCTGATTTGAGATTGATCTACTACCTAATCTAACTTATAGTACAATCATTACTAAGTTGAAATTCCATTTCTCAGTCCATGGTAGTCCACAGAAATTACTTTCTGACAATGGTACCCCATTTACCAGTCAATTGTTTCAGAAATTTGCAAGAGAATGGAACTTCGTACATGTTACTAGTAGTCCAAAGTATCCACAATCAAATTGACTTGCTGAATGTACAATACAGAGTGCAACGCAATTACTTGAGAAGTCAAAGTATGATAATACTGATGTTTTTTGAATTTACCCAATCTCAGAAACATACCCTGTGATCATATACTTGACTCACCTGCTCAAGGACTTCTATCCAGGCAAACCAGAACAACATTGCATATCGGTTCTAGTTTATTAAGGCCTAAACTAAAAACAAGACAGATATTAGAGCCCAGTTATTTAACAAGCATTCTTTTTAAAAGTTCAGCTATGACAAATTGAGCAGATTTCTTCATCCATTGAAAGAAGGAGAGACAGCGAATATACAAACAGCGAAAGGTTTCGACTGTGTTGGTCAAGTAATGAGTATATGTGCAGAGCATAGATCCTATTTTGTTAAAACTGAGGGTGTGGAGTAACGGAGAAATCATAGTCATCTTCTTCCTGTAGCACAACCAACATCACAGCATTGTTCCTCTGACAAAGACTCTAATTCTTAAAGCAATCCAGATGATATTCCTGTTCTAGAATGTGTCTTGACTCCTGATACTGTTCCGGCATATAATCCCAAGGTTCCTAAGATTGAAAAATTGGCAGAGACAATTCCAGTTGCTAAACTAGATCCCAAATTTTATGCCACATGATATGGTGCATCTCAAAGCCCAGTGTGAAATACACAGCAACTTGTACCTAGCTTTGTGTAATTGCATGATGAAATTTATTCCTGTGTAAATCGCTTATTTATTAATTCCAGTGAGAATGACTGACTCATTTCTAAAACAGAGATGATGTAGAATAACAGGTGTGCTGTACCTTTTCTGCTTTTCTATGTCTGTGTGCATATAAATTCCAAGCACGTGTTATCTTCAGTGCCATTTTGAAACTGCAGCCAGAGTGAAACTGCAGCCAGAGTGCTAACGTCTATATGCATGATAGCTAGTTTGTTTATAAGTTAAAGTAACAACTTCATTTACAATGTGGTTGTATATAATAAAGCTGCGTGAACAAGAACCCACAATGTTTGCTTGTTTCTTCCTGACCTGGCGACCAACACCTTTCTTGAAAAGAATTCATATAATCAATTCTAATACATGTTGAATGCAAGGTAATATAGAAGAGAGTCATGCAAAATGCTTTTATGAGGTTATATTTACTGCTCACAGAAAGATGCAGCATATCATGTACCCTTTAACAATTCTTAGAACAATGCTTCAGTGATTTATATTTTAACCATCTTGTATAGTCTTCACCTGTAATTGTCACTACAACTCTGCAGTGACTTCACCTGAGACCTTTTTCCCTTGTCTGTTTAGGAACTGCTGGTGCTAGTATTTTGTTACCCTGACTAGATTTTCTTTATTTGTACTTGTCTGAAATCTAAGTGACAGAAATGCTACATTTGTAGTGACATATGGACTTCGTAGTTTCACTGAAATATATTTATTTAAATGAGTTACCTAATGAGTTTTCTCCAGCAATGTTTTAATTGAAATAAAATGGATATATTAGTTTCCATGCAAAAGACATTACTTTGAACTAGCCTGAACTGTTTTTTAACTGATTGCTGCATTATTTTAAAATCTACACTTAAAAGTTACATTTAGTCGAATTTGATCGAAAGTTTGCTTGTTTGTTTGTTTAATTTAACTGTGGAGGCTGCCTACTAAAGTGTGCTAGCCTGTGTAACTAATTTATCACTGTCTCTGCATTTTCTGTGTGTTTCTACCAAAAACAAAAACAAAAAATAATCTTTGTTTTCCCGCCTTCCTCGACTAGCTTAGACCAGTTTACAGGCATTGCTGTATTCTGGGCTGTGGTGTAGTTCCTGTGTTGTCCATTACCTTACTTGGATAGAAGGAAGTTTCTTTGCTCACCAGTGGGAGTGGGGAGCCTTGAGCAGCCTACCTGTCCTTGGGGGAAGTGACCTCAGCACAAGAAGCTGTAGTAATTGGTTGTTTGGGACCATTCCTAGCTCTTTTGTAGTTCACTGTTTAAAATCCGCCTCTGGGCATTTTTTTCTGGCTATACTGCTCAGACAAGCTCCATGTGGGTTTACAGAGTGGTCCTAGCAGCAAGGAACTCAAAAAAGCGACTACCTTTTGGATTTAAGTATCTTTGCTTTTTTTTCACTGGAAATAGCTTCTGTAGCTTACTTTGAACTAGCCTGAACTGTTTTTTAACTGATTGCTGCATTATTTTAAAATCTGCACTTAAAAGTTACATTTAGTCGAATTTGATCGAAAGTTTGCTTGTTTGTTTGTTTAATTTAACTGTGGAGGCTGCCCACTAAAGTGTGCTAGCCTGTGTAACTAATTTATCACTGTCTCTGCATTTTCTGTGTGTTTCTACCAAAAAAACAAAAAAACAAAAAAATAATCTTTGTTTTCCCGCCTTCCTCGACTAGCTTAGACCAGTTTACAGGAATTGCTGTATTCTGGGCTGTGGTGTAGTTCCTGTGCTGTCCATTACCTTACTTGGATAGAAGGAAGTTTCTTTGCTCACCAGTGGGAGTGGGGAGCCTTGAGCAGCCTACCTGTCCTTCGGGGAAGTGACCTCAGCACAAGAAGCTGTAGTAATTGGTTGTTTGGGACCATTCCTAGCTCTTTTGTAGTTCACTGTTTAAAATCCGCATTTGCACAGCTTTGCGTGGTCGTGCTCATAGTGCAGCGTCAAATTTTCCCTTAAGGAAGCTCTACTCTTAGTATAACCAGACTACTCACTGTCTTATAAGCCTAGCACCTGTTCTCAATACTTCTCTACTAAGTAAGCACTCTCGTACTAAGTAAAGCACTACATCTACTTACCACCCCTGTGAATACCCACTTCCCTTAAAGGTATACCACTCCCGTATACTGTTCTAGCATGTCGAGTGGTAGATTACTGGCGTCTTCTCCAGTTCAGCTGGTCAATCTGGGCATCTTGAGACAATGCTACAATTGTCTCATGTACACAGACAACCCTCTCCTCCTCCCAACAAACACAAATACATGTGAGAGATGCAACTATATAGCCAAACTGGAGGCTGAACTCTCTCAACCCAGGGCTGGCATGACCAGACAGGAGGAGATGGCAACCACACACACAACAATCCCAGTCCCACATAGACCTACCACAACTGCAAACCAAACACATAAAACACAAAGACATACTCGGAGGCTCTAATAAAAAACTTACCAAAACAACAGAGGCTCCCAAAGCAGACATCCAAAAATCCACCACTTCAAAACAAAACACATGCAACACATACTTCAATAAATCAGTGTGTCGACCAATCGCAGCCCTTAAGGCCAAACACCTTGCCTGATACACTAGTAATAGGTGACTCCATAGTCAGACACACTGATGTCCCACTGACCAGGCTGAACAAGGAGAAGGTGACTGTGAGCTGTCTATCGGGGGCTAGGATCTGCCACATAACACACGCACTCAGGTCACTCCAAAGCAAGTACAAATATGACTCCATCATTGCCCATGCTGGTGTGAATGACCTGAGACGTACCTCCCTGGACTACATGAAAAGAGACAAAGAGGAGCTCTCCAATTATGTAGCCCAGGCAGGTATGACCCTGACCCTGAGCAGCATCTTGCCCTCACCAAGAATGATACCACAATACAAAGACAAGATGATCAGCTTTAACAATTGGCTCGAGTACTGGTGTCATTCTAAGGGGATCCAATGTCTGTCTGCCTGGGATGACATGTTGGACAAGCCACGCTGCTTCGCAAGGGATGGCTTACACCTGTCACCACTGGGCTTCCGGATATTGGCAAAGGCTCTTGCCACCCCCATAGTGCCTTTTTGAGGCAAGGCTCAAAAGACAAACCCACCTCCTTAGAAAACAAAAATGGAAAAAAACTAAGGGTAATGCTGCTCAACGACAGAAGTCTAAATCTCAAAATGCAGGCACTTGATGCACTCCTCAGCATGGAGAACATCGACGTCTGTGCAGTAACTGAAACCTGGTTCAAGACTCCTGAGAGCACCCCAGCGCTACCAGGCTATACCTCGTATCATGCTTTTCGGCCCCAAAACCCGGGCCGAACCACAAAGGTAGGGGGAGTGTCCATATTCATAAAGGACACCCACACCTCCAGGTTAGTAGCAATACATGAAGCAACAGAGACCATACAGGTGCAACTAACCATAGGAAAAACTGCTTTACAACTGGTAGCATGTTACAGACCACCCTCCCAACCTCAAGAACCCCACTCAGCCTTCCTGAAGACATTGGAGGATATGAATGTATCACAAAATACCATCATACTGGGAGACTTCAACTACCCAAACATAGATTGGGTACATTATTCTAGCCCTAATACCCTAGCCCAAAGGTTCCTGGAGTTCATAAATTCAAATGCACTGGAACAACTAGTCACCTCTCCCACTAGGGGAGATAATATACTAGACCTGATCATCATAAACATGGGGACAAAATGCTCCACACCGGAAGTATACCCCTCACTAGTGAGATCTGGCCACAAACTAATCACCCTGGATATACATATCCCACCTCCACCCCCAGCACAAAAGACCACAGTGAAAAACTTCTCAAAAGCAGACTTCACTCTTCTTAAGAAGGAGATGGTATCCTTTAAGCCCACTGTGCCAGTGGATACCACATCCGGCAATGCCGAATCCTTCACAAATGCTTTCTGTGGACATATCCAAGAATGCATGGATCATGCAATCCCAAACAAATCCAAGTCCCTCTCCACCAAATGTAAGCATCCTGTCTGGTGGACCTCAGCCATAAATAAATTGTATAACAAAAGAAGGAAGCTACTGCACGTCAGAGCGAAATCCCATGAAGGGAAGACGTCTCTGATCAACATTAGCAGAAAACTACGTTCTCTCATAAAAACATCCAAGGCAAACTTTGAGAGTAAAATCGCTAAGGACACTAAAGATAACCACAAAGCCTTCTTCAGCTATGTTAGAAACCTGGGCGGAAACCCTCAGATATGCTCAGAGTTGGTTCACAACAACAAAAAATACACTGAACCCACAGATATTGCTAACATTCTGGCTGACAGGTTCAGTGCAAATTTCTCGCCTCCTTCACCCCCAAAAGAAGAAATACTTATCCCAGCTGAATGTAATCTCCCTGTCATCTCAGATGTCCAAGTGAGAACCGCCCTAAACAAAGCAAAAAACACAGCATCAATGGGACCTGACGGTATCCCAGGTGCGTGTTACGTGAACTCCAAGAGGAGCTAAACCCACACATAAAAATGCTATTTAACCTTAGCCTTACTTCGGGATATGTACCTGTACACTGGCGTACAGCAACAGTGGTCCCACTCCACAAGGGGGGTGCCTCTACAGACCCTGGAAACTACCACCCCATAAGCTTAACTAGCCTGGTCTGCAAAGCCATGGAAAGAATCATTATGGAACTCATAAACAGAGACATAGGGGACCTACAGACACTTGACCCCACCCAGTTCGGCTTTGTGAAGGGCAGATCCTGCCTTTTAAATCTGGTTGACTTTTTCGAAACAGTCACTAAAGCCATTGATGAGGGCAAAGCAGTCCATACAGCATACCTGGACTTGGCTAAAGCCTTCGACACAATACCCCACTCAGGCATCATAGATAAGCTAAACAGCTTAAAAGTAAACCCCTATGTCACTAGATGGGTTGCAAACTGGCTAAAGGACAGAACCCATAAAGTTAAAATCGCTGGAGCAATGTCAGACTCAAAGCCGGTCACAAGTGGTGTCCCACAGGGATCTGTCCTGGGACCCCTCTTGTTCGGCATTTATTTCTCAGATGTTAAAGCAAATATGGGAGGGCTGTGGCTGACAAAGTTCGCAGATGACTGTAAACTAGGAGCCATAGTCGATACACCAGCAGACACACACATCCTACAAAAAGGCCTCACTGAAAGGGACAACTGGTGCCGTAGTCACGGCCTTAAACTAAATGCCAAAAAATGTATAGTCATCCCTTTTGGAAAAAACAAAGTACCCACAAATTATCACAGAGACAGCAAACCACTGAGTACGGAAAAAGTAATCAGAGACCTGGGGACCCAAGTAGACGGCGACCTCTCATTTGACACCCACATTGCCAAAGTGGTTAGAAAAACATTCTACCTTGCACACCTCATCATGAAGGGATTCACATCCAGATCCAAGGATGTCATTGTACCCCTATATTCCTCCCTCATCAGACCCATGATTGAGTACAATGCCCCATTTGGTATGTACCTCACCCGGCACTTGCAACAGCTGGAGAGACCACAGAAGTACCTCACCAAAAGGATCAAGGGTCTCCAACATATGTCTTATTCAGCCAGACTAAAGAAACTTCAGCTCTATTCAGTGGCATACCGCCTGCTTAGGGGTGATCTCTGCCTGACGTACAAGGCCATGTCCAATCAGGATTTGATGGACATGCTCCACCTCAAAAAATCCAAATCCATCAGGACCACGAGAGCTAAAGACTTAAACCTCGGCACATGTATGAATAGGACATGCTGGAGGGATAGATTCATAACCCAGAGGCTTCCCATGCTCTGGAACAGGATCCCAGTTCATATTAGGCAGAGCCCCTCACTGACTCTCTTCAAGAGAAATCTTGATGAGTGGATGGGAGATTGAAAGTTTACCCCAGGGGTCACATCTGTGTCACTGCTTGACAGGGGCACAGTAAACTAATTCTATTATATAAGGGGACCTTCATTGTGTCACTACTAGACAGAGGCACAGTATTCTAGATTTATTCTGTACATTTTTGTACCATTTCATGGGGTGGCAAAAGCCACATCACTATGGCTAGGCTTACAAATGCCCCAGGGCAGATAGCCTAGTATTATACTATGAAACTATGAAACTATTTATATTTTACCTTTCATCGAAGGAATATGATCCAAATAAGGTGGGATTGGGGACACAGTGAAGCCTGCTTTCAATTTCTCATTTTAGTTCCTATTAGTATGCAGTATTAGATTCATACATGTACATATGCTAAGTAGAATTGCATTTGTATTTTCCTATATATGTTAACTCACCATAGATGTGTTCAGACATGTTTGTCATTCAATACACTGAGCTAAATATACCCACCCATTATAAAAATGAAAAACTCTTCCATCTGCTGGGCTATTATACTAGCATGTCTGCATAAGGTGTGTATAACAGGTAATATCTCAGTCAAATGTTGATAGTTCTTAGTAAACATTTCCAGGAAATATATTAAGACACTTGCTTCATCTATGTGTGCCAACCCCCCCTCAAGAACATTGCTCATCTATTTTGCTCGTTAAAACTTGCATTTCTTTGTGTTCTTATCATTCCAGTGACATGTAATGTCACTCCACTTGAGAATAACTTATGTTTTTTCAAGTTCTTTAATGACAGCTCATTGAAAATATTTTTCTAGGATGCACTGCATTCACCACAATGAAATTAAAGTTATTTGACAGAGTGTAACATGGCATCCTGATACAATAATTGCCTGAGGGACCCTGCACTTGGTTCCTAAATGCAGAAGATTATGTTGTAATCACCCTTTATACCATCTAAAAGAATGCATTCTTGATAGAAACCACTTTACAATAGTGGTCACGTGCTATGAAACTCCAAAAAACATTAGAAAGAATTGCTGAAAAATCTCCCACAAGTTTTTAATTAGTAATTGGTTGAACAATCTGAATTATTTAATTATAGTCTATGATGGTAATATGACTTTTACATGACTACATAGGTTCATAGATTAGTACTAAGCTAACTGCCCTTGCAAGCCATTTTAAGCCTAGCCAATTATCCCTTGTGAGACTCAAACCCTGCACCTTGTGTTTGTAAGGCAAACAACTTAACCATTAGGCCACCCTCCCAACCCGTAACATATATTTGTCAGTGCTGGAACTTTGGTGCCACCAACTTTTCAGTCAGAGAATGTAATTTCTATTAATGTGTGTTTGTGTGTGTGTGTGTGTGTGTGTGTGTGTGTGTGTGTGTGTGTGTGTGTGTGTGTGTGTGTGTGTGTGTGTGTGTGTGTGTGTGTGTGTGTGTATGTATGAACATACATATTTTATATCTACATATCTCTCTCTCATATATATATATATATATATATATATATATATATATATATATATATATATATATAAATATAAATATCACAATCCAGATCAAATTGACTATACATCAACAATGCTAATGTCAGCACATCAACTTTGACAAGACTAACGTTGACCTACGTCTGTGTATCCTCCACCAACCACATCCCCTGCTAATTATATAGGTTAATTCAGAGATCACACAATCTGTGGGGAAAGGGCATATTTCTCAACCCTGAGAATTGTTGATCTGAGCAACTGCTGACCATCTGGTTTGTTGACAAAACTATTCAACAAAACAGAGGTTGACTGTACCTCATATCAACCAATGGTGGTACACCTATACATGTATATATGTATATATACACATATATATATATATATATATATATATATATATATATATATATATATATATATATATATATATATATATATATGATTGTGTATCATTTTGTCAAAGGTAGCTTTGACTGAATTACAAATGGTCAAAAAATGGCTGTAGGTACATTTGACTGAAAGGCCATTTCATCAAAAATTGTCTACACAACATATATATAAAACAACAGAGCTTTTTATGCTGGAAGGCAACCCCCAACCCTGCACTCCCCACACACCACTTTAATTATATATTTTGACACCATGGTTGCACATTGGAGGAGAAATGAAATAAAATACCATGCACAGTGTATCTGTGCTGGCGCACAAACACAAATTTCTATAAATCTGGGAGTACAACATGACAGTGGGTATTGCCATTCACAAAAAATCTTTTAAACTATGCCCCTCAACTCCCATGAGCAAGACAATGCCAGAAATACCATTTATAGATTTCTATACTTCTTGATTAACTGGCTTTTCAGCCAAATGTAGCTTCAGTCAGAGCTACCTTCGATAAAATGATACACAACATTATATATATATGTACACACACACACACACACACACACACACACACACACACACACACACATAAATATGGTAAATCACCAACTACTCATTAACACCCTGACAACCCTTTCCCTAGACAAACAAGTGATCCAATGGTTCCAGTCTTATTTGAGTGGTAGACAACAGGCTGTCCTTTAAAATTGCAAATTGTCTACCCTCCTACCCATCACCCTAAGAGTCCTCCAGGGTTCTGTATTAGGACCACTTCTTTTTTCTATCTTCATTAATGATATGTGGGCGGTTATCCCAAATGCAACCTGCATCCAATATGCAGACAATTCCACTTTAATTTGCTCAGCCACTTCCCTCTCTTATCTGCAAACTTTAACTCAAAGTGTCTTTAATACAGTTGAAAACTGGGTCCTCAATCGTCAACTTATATTAAATCCTAACAAAACTAAGATGCTATTGTTCCTTCCCACCTGTAGGTCCCCCCTAACAACCTTTACTATAAAGTCTAGCAATGGTACCATTATTTCACCTGATTCCTCCACAAAACTCTTAAGTGTAATGATAGACAATAACCTCAAGTTTGATTTGCACATAAATCAAACTATTAAAACAGTCAATAAAAAACTTGGTTCACTGTATAGGAATGAACCCTTCTTAACCCCTCTAGTCAAAACTGTTTTTGCACATACTCACCTCCTCTCAACCCTCCTTTATGCCTCCCCTTTATTTACAAACCTGAGTAAAAGTGACCTAAACAAGCTATCAAGCTGCCACCACAACATTGCTAGATTTGTAGCTGGAGCAGCGTATAGAACACACAGCTGTCTGAACTTAAATCAACTAGGATGGCTTGAACTACCCAGCCTACTACAATATAACCAAATAATAATTGGATATAAGATTCTATACCAACCTGAAAATACACCAATACTTGAAAACCTATTTACCCCCTATAGCAACCTCAAGACCTACACTCATATAACAGACTGTTAGTTCAAACAGTTAAATCCAACAACACAGCTGGTGACTCTTTGTTCACTAACTCTGTTGGCAAAACCTTGAACTCTCTACCTTCTGAGCTTACTACAACCCCTTCTCTAACCCAGTTCAAAAAGGGCCTTAAACAGTACTATGAAACACATTGGTTATGTCCTTGCCTTAACCTTGACTAGCTCAGATCTTAACCCTGACTAGCTCAGATCTTTTAACCACGCTGTTACTTCACTTAGACTGCATAATACTGATTGTCTATGAACTCTTTATGTTGTAACAGTGGGAAATCATGATCTATTTCTAATCATTGTCTTGTATACATGAAAAGTAATTTGTAAACTGTGTCTCTGAGATGCAGTTGTAAACTGTGATATTTTCATGTATGTTTTATATGTTTTTTTAAGTAAGTTCTTGGAGCTTTTCTCCCCGGGCATCCACTGAAAATGTACATATATTCAGTCGGACCAGCCCAGTCAACAAATGTAAAATAACTAAATAAATATAGCCACAAAGAACAGTTGCACAAGTGATCCAAGTGCATGGTCAAGAATATAGTCCAACCAAATGAACTAGACCAGCACCATTAGAATTGTTTTCTCTGAAGCATAAATCTAGATTTTTTTTCACAGTGAGGAATGCAATATATGACTACAACTTTGTATAAGAAGACTGCTGTGGATTTATTCTTGATTTATATATATATATATATATATATATATATATATATATATATATATATATATGTATACACAGACATATATATATATATATATATATATATATATATATATATATATATATATATTTATTTTTTTGTTAACTGCTAATACAATGTCACTTCAGTTTACAGATGTTGTGGATATACATTGCAATCCTCGCTCTTAAAAGAAATCATACACCAGTGCCTCAGGGAAAGAAAATATAATGCAATCTGGCCTACTAACCGTACTAAAATACCCGTGGAAACCTGCATTAGATGTCTTTATCTACAATAAGTATGTCATTCACCCTTTGTCACCTTATGGATTTAATTTTAAGGAATTATACTTGAACTGACAGGTACATTCTGGAGCTGAGGTTACTTTCTATGTCTTAAAGATATTAATGCAACTCTTTCTTAGCATTGACAGGTCCATGTTGTCCTTATCATTAGAGGGTGTTTTGGAGGTGGCATCTTTTCAGTGACAGGAAGTACCATTTTTAAATAGGAATACATATGATATTTATTTCTATCAGTACATTTTACAGAAGATAGGGTATTTTTTCAAAGGTTTTTGACCATGTCCTCTTATTGCAATCTGCAGCTCCCTATATTGCTCTTGGTCTTTTCTTTAGCTTTAAAAAAATATTTGTACTTATTTGAAATCAATGAATGCTACTGTATCTTAGCTTATGGTGAATGGATTAGAAATAATGGGGATCTAGACATTTTTCATAACTTACTTAAAAAAAATGGATTACAGCCTGAAACGGCAAATATTTGTTCTCCCCGTCTATGCTTCAGTTTTGCCTGGCACATCAGCTGACCAGTAATGTTATTTTCATATCATATGCACCTAGTCACTGAGTAAGAATGCATGTAACTACTTGTACTATTTTACAAAAAGATAGTGAGGAATTTGACTTTTCCTCATCTGAATGTGCTTCTCTTATTACAGTGGAGGCATTCAAGATCACATCTCTGTCTTCATCAATTAAGAGGTAGAAATTATCTACTTTGGCCTTCTAAGATTCAAAAGCTCTATGCAAGGGATCTATGTATACTTATAGTAACCGAAAATGTGGGATACTGCAGATTGTTTGCAGTAATTGCACTGATATGAAGGTAAATGTTTTGTTTCCCTCCAGTACTTCAAGCAGTCCTGCAGTATGAATATTGCGCTGCCAGAACTTGGTTTTATAAATCATCTTTTTAAACTATGAGTAGCTTAAAGAATTCAAAATACCCTATATTAATATTTATAGCTCTTTAAGTCTGGCCTCTTTGAACACTTGAGGCCTGTCTCTGTAATACTGATTTCTGCAACAATCTTCTTTATTTTTCTATGTATTGCTGGTCATTTGTATTGCAAAAAAACACAAAGTCACGTTATTACTGGGCAGCACTGCTGCATGTTCAATGTTCTTTTCTCCTAGTGTTGCTTGATAGCTTATCAAGGTAGCAGCTGATGTTAATTTGTTAATTAGCCCTGTCAAAACAGATACTTTGCATGAACTATTTTCTGTTTCACGAAAACCCTGATCCTGTTTGTGTTTCTGGCTTTTTACCTCTGCTCAATTTGATTAAAACTGCTTCATGATTTTGATGATTTTTGCTTTTTTTTTTTTGTAAATATAAATCTTTGCAGAGTTTCAAGTGTTACCTCAGTTCACTCTCTGATGTGGTCTCTAGTACTACTGCTTGATGTGTACTTGAAAACAACAGAAGACCAATGCAGCACTAGTTAAGGAAATAGAGGACACTATTTCTACCAACATTTTTTCCAGATTCTTGTCTGAGCAGTGATATTAGCTTGCCATTATTAAGGCAACAGCCTTTGCCCCTCCATAAGTGAAGCAACTCTACTGTTTTATTATATGATACTAATTTTCTTCCCACTTTTTGTGTCATGTTTGAATTAATTGTATAATCTGTACAAGAAAGAAACATCACTTCATATCAAGAATGATGTACATTAGGATAATACATCATTTGAACAAATGCTGTCCTGGAAAAGGGAATAAGGTGAGACAACAATGAGGAGATCATAGAGGGATTAAATATCTTCATAATTTTCAAGAAATTTACAAGTTTTTGACAGTTCTGACAACCCCTAACCAAATCTTTCTGGATACTTGCACATTTTTCTAAGAATCTGCAAGTCAGGCAAGCTCTGCATAATAACTTTTGAAATAATTGCACTACTATGCATTTTGTGCATTGCACATGGAACTTGTGAGCACAATCAAAAGGCAATATAGGAAAAAGAAGAAATTATAATCAAGCTGCCCCTAGTAAAAGTCACAATGCCCTTGCACAAATAATGTTTGTGCTGGACCTATGTGCCCAGTTCATTATAAAAAGTGATATGTCCAACTGCAATCAGATAGAGCACAAGCAATTGGTCATTAATGCCTTTGTAGCTTGACTCATAAAGTGGACAAGAGATCTGAAGTACATAAAGACTGATTGCAGAGAGTATGGTCTATTAGACTGGTCTTCCACTCAGAGCTGTACAGTCATACAATATTTTAAAATTAACAATGGTTACAGCTGAAAACCAACAATACCTACATATTTGCCTGCAGCAGGATTTTTTTAGTCAAGAAATTCAAGCAAGAGACAATGAAATGTGTGCAAGGGTGAGATAAATGTGAAGAAATTAATATTTTCACTTGAAACTTCAGCAAGGCTCGCTGAAAACAATTTGTGTAAGGTGGCACTTAAGTTTCTAACAGAGAAAGGAAACAATATAATAAGAAGATTGTCTTAGTTAATTGAAAAAGGAGCTCCTTTTCTCCTAAAGATAATTTTATCCTTCTGTGGAACTCCATACTGACTGTCGTGGTGCTTGTTTTTTTTTTTTTTTCCTAATGCTAGAATTAAATAGCATTATTCGAGAAGTCATATAGCTTCTCTTAGACACTTGGGTGTTTTATCTAAAGTTAATTTAAAAAAAGAAGTCCTCCATCAACAGTTAAGACATGAAAGTATTGCTTGCATTTTTATCCCTGATATCTCTTAATGAATGATGATTTTTTTTAAGGACAAAGTCTTTGTTCTACAGCTGATGTAAAAATTAATGATTTGAAAATGTTGCTGTATTTGCACAATCTGCTATTCATGCATTCCAGATTTGGCTATTTAGATTCAATTACTTTTTTTAGACAAAGAACAAAGACAAGCAGGTAAACAAATTAATTTTCTAGTAGTACAATACTATGCAAAATGTGTATGCTGATTGGCCAACCCAATCAGTATGCCCATTGTAAATTGAATGTATACCAATATAAACAAATCTGAATGCTTATGTCATTTTGAGAAGCCAGACTTTCTATTGGTATATGCTGAAAACAGCAGCCAAAACCTACTTTACAAAACACAGAGGAAAATATTGGAAAAAAAATTGGACGTTCTATAAACAGTTGAAAGAAATGGTTAATTACTGGCATTATCAATCATACTACTGGTAATAATACCTTTCAACTGTACAGAGTTTCACAAAATATCATTTACTTTCCACATATAATTATCTTGATCTTCATAATTTCGTATATGTTTTCTGTTCAATTTGTCACTCAATAATGCCACAAATTAGAGTTTTGTACTACTGTCTGTCTCTTTGCTTTTTTAAGATACTGATAAAAGGTGAGACACAACCAATACAGAGATGTTGCTTCCTTTGCACTGTATAATGTCCTGTGTAAGATTAGGAATGTAAATGCCATATATATGCACAGTATATATCTGAATGCAAAGAAGGAAGTGGAGCAACATTAAAGTGCCATCCTACAATATTGTTCAAGAAAGGTAAGTGATTTCTATATTAAATATTGTCATTCTAGCAATGACTAACAACTAGATGTGGATATCATGATATTTATCCACAGTTGGCTTTGTTTTATCACTCAGACTTCACCCTCAAAGTCAAACCACACCACCTGTGGGTACATGCTGTAATATCCAGACCCCCTCATGAGTTATCATTAACATAATCCTTGTCTGAAGACCAGTCTAGTTCATATAGAAATAAGAAGTACATAGACTGTTTTAATGCCAAAGAATGCATTACAGGAAAGTGCTTGTTATTTGCTCCAAGCAAGGCAAAAGGCAAGGTGTAGAAACATATGTAAAATGATCAATATTAAGGATGAAATAGTCATATTAATGTATTTAATGTATGGGTAAGTGAAATAGTGACTCCCTAAGGCTTACTTTAAGGACTTCTCATTGAGCAGAAGATTTAGAATAGGCTCAGGGATATTACCCTGTAAACACTGATGGACTTTTTAAGTCAGTCCTTTCATTCTTTTTTATTTTTTTCAAACAATGTTTTATTTTCCAAATAATATAATGTTTAACAATGCAATCATCAATAAACAAGTATTATAAACCTTTATATATACTATGTACAATTGACCTGAACAAAGGAGGGAAAAAATAATAAAATATATGAAATTAGTAAAATAAATTTATAATATTCAATTAATAAAATATAAAGTTACACATTAATTATTTAGGGTTCATTTTTAATGTCTCAACAAAAGTTACATTTTTCCCCCAAGGATTGTTTGTCCATGTTTTAGGTGAAATTCTCGATTCCTTCACCTTGATTTCTAATGTCACTGTTTCTTCCATCAATCTCAAGAATTCTTCCAGAGTAGGTTCTTGTGAAGACTTCCACTTTCTAGTTATACATTTCCTTGCCACAGCTAGTATGGACCAAAGTAGGTATAGATCTTTTTTATTCATTCCAATAATATCATTAACATTTAAGAGGATTAAAAATGTGGTTAAAATAAAGGTATCTGTGAATATAGCTTGGAGAAAAATAATAATTTCTTCCCAGAATTTTTTTATATTAATACAATCAAAAAATATATGAGACCAACCAGCTTTATAGTTTAAAGAACATCTCCAACAAATGGATTCATCAAGTGAATTGAATTTGGCTAGTTTATCAGGTGTAATAAATGCCCTGTGAATATATTTCCATGTAAATATTTTCCATTCTTGTAAATTAAATGTGGTTAACAGAATATAAAAGATTTGTTTTACTCCCAGTTGATAGATTAGTGTGACATCCTTTTACTATGAAATTCTAATATCTTGCATTAGGGTTAGTTTTATATGTTATCAATATTTCGCATAATTTTGAAATTAGATTCATCCAATTATAATTGTAGTAAATAACTTCAGATATTAGACTTATCAAATTTGGACTAGTTTTATAAGGAGAATTAATAATTTTACTATTAAGATCCTTAACATATGATAATATGCTTTCTAGTATCAACCAATCTGCTGATGGAATGTCATATTTATTCTGAATTTGTTGAATGTCTAATACTACTTGATTTTCTATACAATGTTGCCAACAAGTTAAGTTTTCCCCCTCCCATCTAGTTAAGATAACATTATGAATTTTATTGAAGAAATTCATTGTAGAGCTAAAGGGTATTATCAAGTCTAGTCAAATCTTAAGATCTGTGTTAGTATATATAAATCTTCTGAATAAATTGTAAATATTATTTATATAATTTAAGTTTGTTGGTTTTGTTATATTATATTGAATTTTAACAGTCAGCATGTGCCACATCCTATTATTTTGTTCACTTACTATACTATTTTTAATTATTTTATTTTCATTTAGAAAAATAATAGTATGCAATGTTTCCCATGTTGAAGAATAATTAGGATCTATCCAATTAATGATAGTTCTTAATATGGAAGCTTTTATGTATGATTCTAGATCTGGAAGTTTAATTCCAGCCATTTCCCAAGAGCTAATATGATGTGTATAGGCTATTCTATTTCTTTTTGGATATCAAAGAAAGTTTAATAGAATTTTATTTATTTATTTCAAGGTTTTCTTGTTAGGTACTATAGGAACAGCTTGTGCAATGTAATTAATTTTTGGAAGTATTGTCATTTTTATTATTTGTAATCTGTCTTCAAATCTCAAGAGCATTTTATTCCAGCTTACTATTAACATTTTTATTTTATTAATTATGTTGCTATAATTTTGGCTAATGTAGATTCCAAATTATCATATAGTGTTATTCCTAAATATTTTATTATGGGAACTTGTTTTCCTATCACACAATTTGTAGTTAAAGTAATTCAGTCTTTTTATTCATATGTATATAATTCGATTTTCCCTTGTTAAATCTAAGGCCAGAAATATCATAAAACCTTTTCACTATTTCATCTAGTTTTTGTACTGATTTCTCCGAGACAGATAATGTGAGTAAAACATCATCAGCAAATAACATAATTTTTTAATTGAGTTGACCATATACATCTATGCCTGATATATTAGAGTTGTGGCATACTAATGAGGCAAATAATTCAATTCCTAAGGCAAAGGATGGGAGACATTGGACATCCCTGCTTTGTACCTTTGGTTATTTCAATAGCCTTGGAGGTAAATTGCCCAAGTTTTACATAAGCCAAATTGTTTTTATAAATATTCTTTATTAGCATAATGAAATTAGTAGGAAATTCAAACAATTCTAAAGCCTTAAAAAGAAAATCCCAGCTCAACAAATAAAAGGCTTTTTCTATAGCCAAAGCTACTATTAGAGCTTCTTGGTTGTTTCTGTTTAGAAAATGTATGAATGTTAGAATTCTTTGTATATTGTCATGTGTGTGTCTTTTATAAATGAATCCGGTTTGATCCTCATTTATTATGTGTGTCAATGATTTTTTTAATTCTACTAATATTGACATGAAGATTTTATAATCATTGTTAAATAAATATATTGGCTATAAGATTTACACTGTAAAGGGTCTTTGTTTTCTTTTATGATGGGTGTAATTAAGGAGTATCTCCATGAAACTGGAGTTGTGTTTTGTGCTAGAATTTTATTCAAAGTTTTGTGAAAAGATATTACTGAAGATGGAAATATCTTATACAATTCATTAATTATTCCATCAATTCCCGGTGTTTTATTACTTTTACTTTCCTTGATTTTTTAAGTAATTTCTTTTAGAGATATTTGTTTTTGAATGTCTAACTTTAACTATTCTGGTATCGCCTTTACCTTTACTAATTTCAGGCCTAAGTTTGATGTATTAGTTATATGTGAAGTATCATTATAATGGTCAGAGAAGTAATGTTTAAATGCATCTAGTATATGATTTATACCTGAAACCTTTTAGTTTTTTCCCTTCCTTTGTGTATAATACTTGTAATATTATTTTCAATCGAATGTTTTTTTAATCTTATTGCTAAATTATGCATATGTTTGGGTGATACTGCATAGGAACTAAGTGTTAACCTTTCTACAGCTATATTAGTTTTGTGAGTTAGGATATCATTATATCTTTTGTTTAAGTCTGTCAATTCTTTTTATGATTATTTTGCGTGTAAATAGATTAATTAATAGTGAAATCTGTAATTTGTTTTTGGATGCACATAATTCTGATTCCCACTCTTTTAGCTTGTTTTTATACCATGAAAGAATTTTTCCATTTAGATAGGCTTTCAAGGTATCCCAAAGATTATTTACATTTATTTCAGTAGTGTAGTTTATATCTAAAAAGAATTGTACTTCTGAATATAACCAAGATTTAAACAGTTTTAATTTTGTAATGTAAGCTGGAATTCTTGACATAAAAATTAATTTCTTATAATCTGTATGTATTTTGAGAATTAATGAATTATGGTCTGAAAAGGGACAAGGGATTATGGAAAAGTTTTATTATTTTTAAATTTAGGTCTTGAGATATGAAGATTTTATCAATTCTTGTGTGTGTCCCAAATCTGTGGTCTTGGTGTGAAAATAATAATGAATTGCTCTCCTTATAACTAAATGTATCAATTAGATTTAAACTTTCTTCCCATTTCTTAAGTAGCTTCCCTATCCTCTGGTTTATCCAATATACAATTAAAGTCACCTCCCAAAATCAAATTTCCTTTATATACTCTAGTTATTAGATCCATGTGTTTTCTTAATGTCCAAACCCCAATACCTGGAAACCAATATATATTTACTAATGTCCAGAGTCTATTGTTATATTTTACTATTACTATGGCTAGGGGTCCTTCTTTAGCTTCATATTTGTAAATGATTTGAGGCATAGTGACATTTTTTCCATAAAATTAAAGTTCCCCTAGTCTTTTTCTTATATGAAGAGTGAGATAAAATCATATATTCATTAGGATTCCAGCTAAAGATATCATTTGTTTTGAAGTGAGTCTCTTGAAGAAATACTACTTGTACTTTATTTAATTTCATATATCTTAATAAATTAGATCTTTTCCTTGGATTGTTTAAACCGTTAGTGTTTAAGGATAAAATAGTCAAGTCCATTCTCATTATTTAACTTTACATCATATTTGTTTTGTATTCTATTTTGCAATACCATACCAAATGCAAAACGTGTAACTACTGTGTTAATAATTTTCATTGTAGTCAATATTTTAATTTTGGTCAAATAACTTAAAATAGAGTTTAGTTCAGGCCAATAAAAAAAAAAAAGAAAAATGCCAAAATTACTTGTATAACAACAAGTATATAAATATTTTTGTAAACCCTCTAATGTACATGAAGTGAAATACACTTCCAGTCTGCTAGATGAGAAGAAATCTAACAGATTGCCTACCATAACTTCCCTCATGGAAAAAGAAAGAAAAAAAACATAACCCCTTTCAAGGTCCAGTACACCTTTTCTCTTATCTTGGAGATTTAACAATATTAGTTATTATTTTTCCTATATAACTATTAATAATGAATTAACATAATGTATGGAAATGAGTATTGATTTGGTAATACAATTTAATTGTATATTAGATTAGACTTCTTTTTCAAAATATAATCATCCTACCATGCACTACTTAAACATTCATAAAGTAAAATCTCATTTATAACACAGTAAATGTTGCTTAACATTAGTTCTCTTTAGCTTGAGAGTAGTATATATACATATTAATAGTCTCCAATATTCTGATATGACCAATATACTAACAATTATGTCAGATAAACACTCTCCTACATACCAAAAATATATTATAACTGAGTGAAGTAGATTTAGAAATGCATCAATAAGTGAAGATAAATATGGACAAGTCTACTCAGAACACTTGAATCATACTACAAAAACTATGTAGTCAGTAGAATGAACCCTTAGAGCTGTGTTCACTAGAGATGATAATGTAAATATATTTGAATGAACAATACATGTCATAAATCTCTATGTATCATTCACATGCTTTCAATTAGAGACAGATGAACGCATAACCAGATTCAGTTTATTTTATGTCCACGCATGAATGTAGTTGTAACAAATTAAAAGAAAAAAATAAAAAAGACAACATTACACCATAGTGATCGCTCACTGATGATGAAACAGAAGCGGTTTGCCCTGATAAGTGGCCATGTGTGTGAGTAATTTATAAACTTCTTAATACTAATGCATAGTAATAATATCAATTCATATTATGAGAATATCATCACAGAATATTGAACAAAATGCTAGTCAAGACAGAGCATTACTGAAGCTGTTCTGCACAGCCACAGTTCCTTAGAACCTTTATAACAGAGTGTTTATCAAAGACTGTGTCATGTATCAAGATACAAGAGTAGGCAGACTCCCTTCTTTGTTATTAAATTGTTAAAAGTAAAGACACTGTAAAAAATACAAAACATATTAAGCTGAAGAGTGCCTTAAGAAATCTCTCTATCTCATATCTATTTAATTAGTGTTCTACTTGAATTTCTCATCAAGAATTACAGTTTACAAATCTGTCTTATTTTACTACTTGAAGCAGTAGCAGGAGCAGACCACGAGGACATTTTCTCATGGGACCTTTACTTTAAAGAAATAAAGATGAAATTCCAAGGTGAACTCATTTACCAACCATCTCACTAAGAAACTGATAACCTTATTATTTAAACAGTTGTCAGTATTCAGTAAAATATCAGCTACATAATAGTCAGCTATACAACTAATGTCTGAAGGATTAAAGGTAGTCTATGTTACAAATCTCTGCATTAACCAGATGTGTAGCATACAGAATATCATTTAGCATTTACGTTTCTTAGGAACCTATGTCTGTAAATGTGTAATTCAAACAATTCTTGGTGGTCTGTAGTACTACTGCTTGACGTGTTCTTGAAAACAACAGAAGACCAATGCAGCACTAGTTAAAGAAATAGAGGACACTATTTCTACTAACATGTTTTCCAGATTCTTGTCTGAACAGTAATATTTGCTTGCTTGCTGTCTCCTCTGTCCCTTGTTTTCTGGGAAATGAATCTCTCTATATTATTAGAGGTGAATGAAACCACTGGTTTATTAACTGAGTTTCAGTATAATATTGCAGACACACAAGCACATGGCCTATAGGTAGTTACTTGGAATGCATTCTGGGAGACCATTGAGAAACTCATCCCAATATCCATTTGCCTTAAAGCACTATCTGTTTAAGTGACTTGCTCAAGATCATTTTATTTATTTTATTTTATTTATTTTACATTTGTTGACCGGGCTAGTCCAGCTGGATATATGTCCATTTTCAGTGGAGGCCCGGGGAGAAAAGCTCCAACGGAAGTTACAAATAATACACAGTAATGGTGTAAACAAGTTAAAAATTCTTAAAACATTAAGACAGGACATAAAATCTTTGGAGAGAGGCAAGTTAAAACAAAGTTATAACATACATTTGCTATACAGATTCTAAGGTATAAGTTTCTAATATGGAGGAGGAGTTTAGGCGGAAGGATACAAGACAGTTAGTCTGGGTTGTTACAGGAGCAAAGCCAGTGCTTGTTAAGATGTGTCTTTAGTTGTTTTTTAAAGAGTAGAGGACTTGACAAAGATGAGATATCAGATGGTAGTTTGTTCCATATATGTCCAACAGAGTTAGAAAAAAGGCTATTGCCAGCAGAGTTTTTGGGAATGGTAGTTTTAACCAGTAGTTTGTTTGCAGAGCGTAGCTGTTTCAGGTTATTATATGGTGTAATGAGGTTGGAGAGAACAGGTGTTTTAGCAGGCTGATAAAGAATTTTGTGAGTAGTTAAGAGCTGTTGATAAGTCAGCCTGTTAGGAAGTTCCAGCCAGCCTAGTTGTTTTAGGTTATGACAGTGATGGGTTCTGAAGAGGGATCCTGTGGTAAATCGGGCAATATTATGGTAGGATGTGCTAAGTTTCTTGAGGTTATATTTCGAGAGATTGGTATAAATAGTGGAAGCATATAGAAGGGTAGAGATAAGGTGAGAACTGGCTAAGGTGGTCCGAGCTTCAGGTGTAAGGAATGATTTGATTCTATAAAGAGAACCAATCTTTTTGTTTATTGTTTTTATTGTGTTGTTTATATGAGAATCAAAATTGAGATTGTTGTCTATAGTTACTCCTAGTAGTTTTGTAGTAGCATCAGGAGAAATCAGGGTGTTATCAGAGGAAGTAATAGAGAAGTTAAGAGAGCTTGATTTGTGTGTAGGAGAGAACAATAGCAACTTTGTTTTCTTTGAGTTAAGGAGAAGGCAACGGTCAGTGAACCAGTGTTCAACAGTGGAGAAAGCTTTTTGGGTAAGTGACTGGAGTTCAGTCTGAGAGGAAGCAGTGCAGATTATTGTGGAATCGTCTGCATATTGTATGCAAGTAGTGTTTGGAATAGCTGACTGTAGGTCGTTAATAAATATAGAAAATAGGAGTGGGCCAAGTATAGACCCTTGGGGTACTCCTAAGGAGATAGGAAGGAGAGTCGATAGTGAATCTTTCCAAAGTACTGCCTGCTGACGATGTTCTAGGTAAGATGTAAACCAGGATAAGGAAGATGGTTGAATTGAGAGAGATTGTAGTATGTGCAGAAGGAGCTTGTGATTTACCATGTCGAAAGCTTTAGAAAGATCAATGAAGATGGAAGATGATGGGTTAGTGTTGTTACGGTTATGATTGATTGTATTGGTAAAGGAAAGTAATGCAGTAGTGGTACTGTGGGAAGGTCTGAAACCATGTTGACTGTTAGCAAGTAGGTTGTTATGGAGAAGGTGGTTAAGGAGTTGTTTATGGATGCACTTTTCCATAATTTTGGCTATAGGTGATAGTAATGCTATGGGACGAAAATTAGAGAAGTCATTAGAATTGCCCCCTTTGTGTAGTGGGATGATGTGAGATATTTTCCAGATGGAAGGGAAGATTCCTTCCTTTATAGATCTATTAATCAGGATTGAGATGGGGTAAGCAATAGCTTTAGCTGCTATCTGCAGAAATTCAGCAGGAAGTTTGTCTGCAGAGGGTGTGGTAGGTCTAAGTTTCTGGAGTAGGGATAGGATAAATGAGGTAGGTACAGGTTGCAGTGAAAGGGGAAGAAAATTATGTGGAGCAGGAGAGGATAATTTAAAGATGTCTGGAGGTAAGTGATTTGCTAGAGTTTGGATGGTATTGGTGAAGAATGAATTGAAGTCATTAGCTATTTGTTTGGGATTGTCTGGATTAGAGTCCTGGGGATTTGGAGTACGTGACTGACCTGGAGATAGAAGATTATTAATACTAGCCCAGAATTTTTTGGGTTCTTTTTTGGTGGTTTGTTGTAGTTGAAAGTAATAGTTCTTTTTGTCTGCCAGGATGGCTTTTTTTGTACTATTTCTAAGCTCTCTGAATTTGTGGTTGTCAGTTAGATTCTTAGTGGAGCAGTTCATTAGCAGCTTATAGACTTAGTCTTATGTGCAAACATGCTGATGTTAATTCATTTTTGGACTGCACAATCCTTCTGCTTGTGTAGAGAAGCTTGGAATGTAACTGCTTCTTGTTCTGAAAACATAATGGTGGTAAGCTTTATTTATTTATGTATTTATTTATTTATTTATTTATTTTAACATTTGTTGACTGGAAATATCCGACTGAGCAAGAGCCCTTTTTCAGCAGAGGCCCAGGATGAAAGCTCCACAGACAAATAAACAGTGATGATACAAATAATAAACAAGATTATAGAAAGATAATGCAAAGCTTTAAAAATAGTACAGAAGTAATAGTACTTGAAAACAGTAATGTATATAACTAAGGTCATTATAGGTCAGTCAACAGGCAATAGGGTATATTAATATAGGCAAACAAAACAAGTTGTAGGGACAAGTAAAATAAAATAGGTAAATAAGTAGTGTAGAGAAGTTTTTAGACAGAAACAATGCAGCAAGGGTAAGGGAAATAAAAAATAATAGTAAGGAGATAAGAAAGTTAGGATGGGTTTAGGCAGGGACAGATCCAGGAGTTCCATAAATGTTCTTTTAGAGTTTTTTTGAATTCACAAGTGTTAGAGACTGTATGAATAGACAGGGGTAGTTTATTCCAAACTAAGGGCTATTGAGTAACTATATAAATGTTGACAAATTGTTCTTTTAGGTTTGTCAGTTTCCAAATGTAGTTGATCAGAACTTCTGAGAGTCCAAGTTAGAGTATAATGTGAGATGAGGGAGGAGATGCTGGGGCAGGAGGTAGGTTTGCTGAAAATAAAGCGGATGATAATCAGCTGAGGAAATAAGAGCTGGTGTGAAAATTCTATCCATTTTATAGCTTAAAGAGACAGGCATTAGTGGGAGTTATATGGCTGGTTCACACCTAGCTACTTTGTTGTGAGATCTAGCTCAGTTTTTAGAAAGGATTATATGTTAGTTAAGATTTGTGAGCCATAAAAAGACAAGGAAGAAGAAAAGCATAGGCTAGGGAGAGTCTTGAATCTGTGGAAAGGAATTTTTTATTTCTATAGAGCAAGTCAAGGTTTTGGTGTGTCTTTTTTATGCAGTGATGGATGTGTAGATCAAACTTGAGTTGATCATCCATGATTACACCCAGGAGCTTGGTATGTAATTCAACATTAATTGCAGTACTGTTAAGAGATGAGCTAGAGAATGTAGGTTTTAAGATGAGTGAGGTATTGTTGGAGGAATAAGTGAAGTTTACTTATTTTTTTGGAGGGGGGGTTGAGAATGAGTTGATTATCAGCAAGCCAACTTTCAAGAGAGTTGAAAGAATTTGAAGTTAAACTGTGAAGGTCAGAGATATTATCAGAAATGGATATGATTGTGGACTCGTCAGCATGTTGTGTAAGAGAAGAATTATAACAGGAGGTATGGATGCAGTTATTAAAGATGTTAAAAAGTAAAGGACCCAGAATGGAGCCTTGGGTAACACCTGTCTTAATGGGGAGAAAAGGAGAGTGAGAAGAGAACCATTTTACCGACTACTGTCTATCAGTGAGATAGCTAGAGAACCAGGAGATAGTAGGATTAGGGAGACTTAAGAGCAGGCAATTGTGAAAGGAGCTTGAAGTAACAGACTGTTTCAAAAGCTTTGAAGAGGCCTAGGAATAGACAGTAAACAAGTTTATTATCATCTCTGGCTTGAGAGATAGTTTGTGTGAAGGAAATAACAGCTGTAGTTGTGCTGTGATTAGGACGGAAGTCATGTTGGGTGGTAGTGAATAAATTTTCTTCAGGAAAATTTAGTCCATGAGCTACTTGTGTACACATTTTTCAAGTATTTTAGAAATGGGGGACAGAATGGCTATAGTCCAGTAGTTTGAGAGTTCAGTGGAGTGACCTCCTTTATGGATTGGAATAGTGTAAAATTATTTCCAGATTGTGGGAACAGTAGATTCACATATAGCTTGATTAATATGAATGGAGATAGGGTAAGCAATAGAGTTAGCAGTAAGCTTACGGAAGAGGGGAGGAAGATTATCTGCAGAGGGAGAGAAAGCAAGGCTTTAATTTGCTAAGCAGAGTTTTTATATAACTAGTGGGAACAGGTTTAAAAGAGAGGGTGATTTTTTGTCTTGAGGGAGGTGGGTGATCAAAGAGGTTAGAAGAGTTGCAATTCAGAGTTAATTTACTGACTGAGTCAATGAAGTAGGAGTTTAATATAGTGGCAGTTTCAAGGCGAGCGTTGGCTGGACAAGACTTAGGTGTAGAGGTGTTACCAGGATGGAGGATCTTATTTACAGAGTTCCAGAATTTCTTAGGGTTGCTGTGATGGTTAGTCTGATGATTTAGGTGGAAATTTTTCTAGTCCAAGTTAACATGTTTTTTAGTGCAATTTCAAAGTTCTTTATAGCTTTGGAGATGAAAGGGGGATTTTGAAGTTAGCCATTTTTTCCAGGCATTAACTCTCAAGAGCATAAGTGAGTGAGTAGACTGTGTCAGCCAGGGTGCAAAGAGTGATTTAACTCTAATTTTTCTAAGGGGAAAAAGGGAGTTAATGATATCAAGAAAAACATGGTTAAATATATTTACAGCATCATCTAGGGACAAGTAAGTAAGTAAGGACCAATGAATGGAGAAGAGTGTCTTACTAAATTCATCATTATTAAAATTTGAAAGGCCGTGGCAGTCTTTGAATTTATGATGCTTAATTTGTTGAAGAAAGTATCTTTGAATGCAAGCTGGACAGTGGTCACTTATGGAATCAGGAATGGTTTTAGGGTGGTGGTTTCGTTAGGCAGGTTATGTGTGATCCATGAAAGAATATATTAAAAAATGGGAATATTATTTTCTGGAGAAATGTATATAGTGGCAGTTGTTAGTTTTTTGAGATTATTGAGATTGCAGTTAACTATTAAGAGTTCTGCAGGGTGAAAGGTGGGAAGCATAATGGTCAAAGGGGTCAAGTTGAGATGATCAGAGTAAATTAAGGCTACTCCACCACCTTGTTTATTAATTCTTTCTAAGCGGATAATGTAACCAGGGGGAGAAGTTCATTATCTGAGATGTGGGGTTTGAGCCATGTTTCTGTCAGAGTTATTTTATCAGGAGAGTAGTGGGCCATCCAAGCACGGAATTATGTGACTTTATTAAGAATGTTATGTATGTTTAGTGAGAATAGGGTTAGACACTTGGTGGATGAGTTAGCATGAGGGGGAGGTGGTTTTGTGAACAGGGTTTTAGTGGATTGATAGGAGAGGGGGCCTGGATTAAGGTAAATATCTCCAGAAAGAAATATGCTATTGGTATTGATAAGTAGAGGGAATCTTGTAGTAGTAGTAATATTTATGTTTAGTGCTTAGAGGGAATGAAGTGAGGTGCATAGATTTAGTTTTGAGTAAAAGTGAGTTAGAAGTATTAAAAAGATAGGATTATATTTTGGAGTCATGGTGAGTTTAAAAGTGTCTAGTGGAGTAAATAGAAGTAGGAAGAAATGTAATGGGAGCTATAGTAATGTGATAAGAGGAGAGGTGAGATAGAAGAAGTAGAAAGGTAGTAAATGTAAAGAGGGCAGTATGTTACATGTAGCAATTATGTCTGAGAGGAGAAAGGCTATGGTTTGAGAGAGTAGAGGGGGAGACTAAGCAGATATATGTAGGTATAGGAGACTAAAGGAAGTAAAGTAGAGGTCAGAGGTTGTACTTATAAGTAGAAGTACTGAGAAACAGAAGAGAAGTAGGGCAAATGAGAAAGGTGGTTTCTAGAGGAGAGTTTAGGGATGAAGAGATATTATTTGTGAAAAGTACAATAGTGTGTGGAGTTTAAGGAGGAGAAAAAAGGGGAGACCTTTTTATACATTTTTTGTTTTGTTTCTTGGTTTGGCCAACTTGCTGTTTTATTCCAGCATGTTTTATAGCCCCCTCCCCAAGGAGATGAAGAATCTAAATAAGGGAGTTACAGTGTGGTTGTAGAATTTGTGATATTTATTGTTTTCTTGCTAGTCTTCTCTAAAATAGCGAACACTTTCCCGTTAATTTTATGTACTTTCTTGGGATATATTTTCTTTAATTTTTCACTTCTTTCTATGCATGCTCTTTTCTTTTTTCCTGTGTTTTTCTCTTATTGCAAGTGTTGAGCACATATGGAACAATGCTTCTGTTCTCTAGGTGCTAACATCCATTTATAATTCACTAGTGTCAACATTTCCACTTTTGGCTCAATGTTGTAATTCAGCTTAAAGGTCTATGCATATTTTAATTCCTATTGCCTTCCTTACTGTTTTGGCTATTGCTTTGTTAATTGTAAATGTGATCTATAACAGATTTTTAATAAAGCATGTGCATTTCATGATTCAGAAAATTATTATTATTATTATTATTATTATTATTATTATTATTATAGAACAAGACAGCAATGACATAACAGGCAGATCATTAATACTGCTATGTCTCAGTGGCAGTTCTTTTAAACCATAAATATTTATCTATCTAGGTGGACAAAATGTGAGAGTAACTTACGGAGTAAGCACTGATTTATTTATTTATGTATTTATTTATTTATGAATATATATATATATATATATATATATATATATATATATATATGTGTGTGTGTGTGTGTGTGTGTGTGTGTGTGTGTGTGTGTGTGTGCGTGTGTGTGTGCGTAGTTACTTATTTAATCATTCATTCATTATATCCAGGTGCAGAAAATGTGAGAGTATGTATAGTGAGTAAATGCTATATTTCTTTCTTTCTTTTTTATTTATTTGGTCATTTATTTTATTTGCTTAATTATGTACTTTCTAATGTTATTTCTATTTTCATTGGCTAGATAATTCAAGCTGACCTATGACCTTTTCTGGTAGATAACAAGAGTTCCATCTTAAGAGAAAGGTAAAAACTAAATTATAAATTAAAATACAGGGTGATGATACAGGTTAAATAAAATTCAAAGTAGCCAGCTGTGGGAAGTGAAAATTATAGTTGATTGCTCCAGATAATGTCTATTCAGCTATTAGCTTGAGAAATGGATGAAGAAGTTGAGGCTATATGGGGCAGAGTCACCAGTGCTGCTTCACTTATCTCAGAGTAAACTTATTGTAGTCCAGGGATTGCTGCATGTACAACAGGTAATTTTGAAGAAAGCAAACCAGTAGTATTAAACTTGAACTTAGTAAGATCTTACTACATCTGGGTAATTCAGATCTTATGCCCCAGCTCGGAGTATCATTTCCTAAGTTGCAATGATTTGTTTCCCAGACATTTCTGACATTTTTAAAATCTTACATTTTGTTACATTCTCCCAAACATGTACCCCAATCTCTTTCTCTCTCTCTTCTCTCTCTCTTTCCCATCACATATCTAGCATTTGCAATCTAATTTTCTATCCATTTGCAATCTAACTGAGGATAAATCCTGTGAAGTCTACTTTTGGTATAACAATGCTTATGCAAATGTTTCAAAGCAAAAAATCCAAAACCTTTTGGGTTTTATTTCATACTTGTTAACCACACAGATGTCCTTCCAATGTTCCTTTGTTAATTGCCTTTCCAGTTTCTCTTACCAAATTGTTTCTAAGCTCCACTGATTGATTCTTAAATTTATAATGCAATATATTATCAGGGGTAGCGTTGCTGCCTCACAGGAAGAGGTTCTCCCGTTCGATTCTTGGCTGGAGTGCAGGGAGTGCCTTCTGTGTGGAGTCTGCATGTCCTCCCCGAGGTTGGGTGGACGTTCGAAAGATATGCGTAAATGGGCGTGCCTTCGTTGAAGGCTGAACGTCGAGCTGGCACCTTGGCATTCGTCAAAATCTACTGCCAATCATTAATGGACCGGAGTTCCGCTGTGGCAACCCCTAACTGGGAAAAGCCGAAAGAACAACATAATGCAATATATTATATATTGTACCAATTATCCCTTTTTTAACATCAGCTTCTGCTACAGACTCAAGTAAATCCAACCAGAGTTGATCTTTCCCTTAGTACTTCCTTATACATTTTTCTTTGCCAATACTGTGTCATCAATCCCTTAAAGGGAAAGCAAATAATATCATACAGAATTACATTTTACATTTTCCAGAAGATACTTAAATCTTACATTTTCCTGGAGATATTTTGCTACATGAGTAAAACAGATTCAGCTTAAAAAAAAAGAATTTTCACTGTCTAGCCATAATAGGTACACTTTTTGAAAATGTTTTAAGTACCAGAGACATGTCTACTCTCAGGTAACTGTGGTAAATATACCAATAGAGTCTTCATTTCTAATTGGAATAAGGAAATGAAATGGCTACTCCAATGCCATAAAATTCAGAAAGTATTTCATTTTCCTTTGATACTAGTACTTTGGCTCAGTGACAGAATGCACACTGCAAAAGTTGCAGACTCCAAATCTGACTTCAAACCAGTGACAAGTGGAGTACCACAGGGTTCAGTCCTGTAACCTCTACTGTTTGGTATCTACTTCTCTGGTACAGGCTAACACAGCAGGCCACTGGCTGATGAAGTTTGCAGATGACTGCAAACTAGGACCCATAGTGGAGTCCCCAAATAATGTGGACATCCTACAGTACGGCCTCACTGAGACAGATGCCTGGTGTCAGAGGCATGACCTCAAGCTCAATGCCAAAAAGTGCACTGTCATCTCCTTTGGTAAAAACTCTGTACCCACGAACTACCACATAAACGGCAGTCTACTTAATGCTGAATGTGTGATAAGAGACCTTGGGACCCAGATGGACAGTAGTCTCTCCTTTGATAATCACATTGCTACAGTAGTCAGGAAATCCTTCTATGTGGCACACCTCATCAAAAAAGGGTTCTCATCCAGGAAAAAAGAGGTCATTGTCCCCCTCTAGTCGGCACTCATTAGACCCATTATAGTGTACCACGCCCATTTTGGAATGTACCTCACAAGACATCTGCAGCAGCTGGAAAGGCCACAGTAGTACCTCTCAAAGAGGATTACTGGCCTCAAACAGATGCCCTACACTGACCGTCTCAAAAAACTCCAGCTTTACTCTATAGCATATTGCCTACTCCAAGGCGATCTCTGCCTAACATATAAAGCTATGTTAAACCCAGAGCTGTTGGACATGCTACACCTAAAGAAATCCCAATCCCTCCAAGCTACATACTCTAAGGACCTAAACCTTGTCACCACAATAAACAGGACATGCTGGAGGGATAGATTTCTGTCCCAGAGACTTCTTATACTCTGGAACAAGCTACCCATCTATGTCAGGCAAAGTTCCTCATTAGCACTATTCAAGAAAAATCTTAATGAGTGGATGGGAAATAGGAAATACACCCCGGGGATCACTTCTGTGGCTCTGCTCGACAGGGGCACAGGAAAGTAACTTTTTTGGGTGTAGTAAGCCAGGGAACCTTGTTGGCTAGGCTTACTTAGGCCCTTGGGCCGATAGCCTAGTACCTACCTATGCACCTATGAACCTATGAACAATAATCACTTACCTTTGTATCTTCTACCCATAATTTGTAGTGAATAAGAAATACAAGTTGGTTAATAACTTTTCATAATTTCAATAAATTTAATAAACTATATTATTTCAGAATGAATTTATATATATTTATAACAAACAAATGGGAGATGTCACCTTGGTAAACAGACCTTGGTAGATATGTGGATTTCTCAGAAGTCTGTTTTCCTCAGTAACTCAGAAATACAATGAGGAGTATTATGTTACATACTGAAACTTGTTACTGTTATGTGCAGAATTTATTTGGTGTTTATGCTATAAACAGACATGAAAATTACAGTGTTTTTAGCAATAATATAAAACAGAGTAAAAACACTTTATTAATCAATGGTTAAGTGTCTGGCTAAAATTCAATCTGCTCTGACAATGTTAGTGTCTAGCTGTTCTCGTCCTTCTCTTTCCACCAAACAACTTGCCTGTATATCCTCTCCTCTTGGTGTCTCTGCATTCACTGATAGTTGTTTTAGAAAACAACTCCAGCTCCAACCAGGTATAGCCCCACTCTGTTCGCTGTCCTACTCTACCCCATTTACAACCCACCCCTGCTTACTCTGCATTTATCCTCTAGCCTCTCTGCCAAAGACTTCCCTCCAATCCATTTATCCAATCAATTCATCCTTGCTTTAATAAGTTATACATCCCCCACTGCACTCCACTCTCCAATCCCACTCCCCTCCCACTCTTTTCCTTTCACACCCCTCCTCCATCTACTGGTTCTTCTTACACCCTTCTAACTCTCCTAGAAAATCTTCTTACAAACAATAAGTCCACTGTCACACCACCCATAATCACACTCATAAAATATAACAACATGCTACTGCAATTCTTTTTACCTCCCATTCTGTTCTTCTTCTCCTCACTATCATCTTACCACACTAATCTACTATATCCACCTCTATCTCCCACTCTCCCCCAAACAACATCCACCTCTAATGTAAGCCAGAATATCCCTATTTCACCATCTCTGTATAATACAGTATATATTCACTATCACAAACTAATGTACGTCATTCTCATAATTACTCCCACTAAACAAAAGTGTAAACCTACTACCTACTATTTCTATCTCACTAAACCTATTCTACTTCATGTCTCCCTCCTACCAGATGGGGACATCCACCCCAGTCCTGGACCTTCCTCATCATCCAACCCCACATCCTCTACCTTCACAACCAAGCACCAACTACCAACCTCTCCATCAAAATTTCTATCAGTCTACTCCATAAACCTACAGAGTCTCACTAACAAAGTCACAGAACTACACACTTGGATTTCAAATTACAACCCCCACATCTTAGCTCTAACAGAAACCTGTCTCAAACCTCATGTCAAAGATTCCGAAATTCTTCCCCCAGGATATAACATCTTCTGGCAAGACAGACTATCCAAAAATGGGGGAGGTGTAGCTATCTTTTTCTCAGAACATCTTAACCTCATCCCCATCTTACTTCCTTTCCCAGATTTTTCACCAGCTGAACTCATCTTCATTAATTGTAATCTTAACCCACACAAGAAATTTGCAATTGCATCTACTTATATTCCTCCTGGTAACAATATACCAATTCTTGAATGTATCCTATCTTGGATCTCTCAACATTTATCATACAAGACAATATTACTAGAAGATGTTAACAATAATTGGAATAAACTCTCAAACCTTTCTCCAGGCCTCAATATTAACTTTTTTGGGTTCAGTCAACTCATTTCTACTGCCACCCACATTAACAAGAACTCTTGCTCCATTATTGACTTGATCTTAACCGCCAACCCCTATCAGTACCATAATCCAAGAACTTTACCAGACTCCTTAAGTGATCAGCTCCCTGTCTCAGTACTAACAATGCCATCTCACAGCTCTAAAACTCACCTTTATAAAGATTGCTGAAACCTATCTAATTTTAATGCAGATAACGTCAAATACCAACTCTCCCTTGTAAACTGGTCCCACCTGTACAACCTTCCCTTCAATGAAGCAGTTGTTGAATTTAACAATATCTTCCTGAACATACTAAACTCCCTAATGCCCATAAGAAAACATAGGATCAAATCTAACCCAGCACCCTGGCTCACCTAACATACCCTTTCCATCATGAAACTTAGGGATTCCACCCAGAAACAATGGACTAAGTCTAAATGCCATTCTCTCCTCCTTAGATTCAAACAACTATGGAACCTTAATAAAAACTTATTATCCAAGACAAGAAAAACTTCTACCTAGATGTTTAATCTACCCACTCTTCAAACTCTAACAATTTTGGCATACCATGAACCACATTCCCCATCCTGGAAAACCCTCCACCCCCAACCCCTTCCCTAACAAAACACCCCTTGAAACAGATACCCTACTAAACAATTACTTCACAGACTCAGTCCACAAACTTACCTCTCCTGACACCAACCAATCACAATTCCCCCAGTACCTGCCCCATTTAACCTTCTCCCTGAAACCTGTCCCCACCGCCTATATAAAATTTCTTCTGCTGAAATTTAAGCCATGTTCTCCTTCCTACGACAATCTTCCCCCTCAGTTTCTCAAACTTGCAGCCAGTACTTTTAGCATATCCTGTATCAATCCTTATTCTATCATAGAATCCATAGCATCAGACATCATTCTCTACAATACCACTAAAAAAGGAGATAACTCCACTGACCCCTCTAATTTCTGTCATATAGTCATCCTCTCACCTCTCTCAAAAATCCTAGAGAAATGCATTCATACACAGCTTCTCAAATATCTACTAAAGGAAAATCTCCTCACCCCCTCACAACATGGATTTAGGCCCCACCACAGCACCTCCATTGCCCTTCTCTCTTTCACTCAGACTGTAACTGAGGCTAGAGACAACAAAAAGCTGGTGTCATGCTTATTCTTCATCCTCTCTAAGGCATTTGACACCATCTCCCACCCTAAGCTCCTCACAAACTTACTGAACTTAACCTCTCTGCATCCACTACTCTTTGGTTCTCTAGTTATATTGCTAACAGACAGTAATCCATTAGATGTCTGTTCTCCTAGTCTCCCTTCCTACTCATCAAAACTGGTGTACCCATAAGATCTATTCTTGGCCCCCTCCTCTTTAATATTTTTACTAATAATCTTCACTCTGCCTACTGCACATCCTTACTAATCCAGTATGCAGATGATTCAGTTCTTATTACCCTCTCCGACAACACTACTAACTTCCACACTCTTACACAAACTTCATTTAACTCAGTTGAAAACTGGCTAGTCAATAATCAACTCATCCTTATCCCACAAAAAAACAACCTACTACTTTTCCTCCCTAAATCCATGGTCAACCTTAAGATATCCTTCACTCTGTCCTCCCTAGACAATACAGTCATTCATACTGACTCTCATACCAAACTTCTAGGCATCACAATAGCTGATTACCTGAACTTTGTCATTCATGTCCAACCATCCATCAAAAAGACAATCAAAAACTAGGCCTATTGTACAGAAACAAAAAATTCTTATCAATTTCCTCTAGGACCTCCTTGGCTGAAGCCTACCTCTCTCCCTGCCTACTCTATGCTTCCCCTATATTTGTTCACCTTCAAGCAAATCTTTTAGCCAAACTCAATCAAACCTACTACCAGATAGCTAGATTAGCCTGCAACTTCCCCCATAAATCACACCACTGCCTTGCCTCAAACAACTGCAATGGCTTGACTTCCCTCAACTGCTTCAACCTTCTCAGCTTCAAATGACACATTTTCTACTTTACAAATTTCCCAACTGTCTCTCCCGTCTACCCTCCTATCCCTATACAAACCTGCCTGATCCCTCTGCAGAACTGACCAACAACATCTTGATACCTACAAACCCAATAAAACTATAAGCAAAGTACTGTATGTCTCAAACCTGGAATAAGGTCCCTAACAATTTATGGTCTACCCACTCCTCCCTCTCTTCAAAAAAGAATTAAAGAACTGCCTAGGTAACACCCCCTCCTGCACTTGTCACCACCCAAGCTATTACCCACCCAAATGTTTCGCAATACAATAGTCCTTCATCACCCTAATCTATATTCTCTTAATCACCAACAATCTGTTTCCCCAGTTGTCTTTCTAAGCAATTTTCTACCTTAACCTATCCTTAACTCTTCCACTATTAATAGTCATCCCACCCCTTCTTCCACTGCTACTTTACTCCCTCTCATTCTTACTTTCTTGATCCCACTACACCTTTCTTACCTTCCCTCTACCTATTCCCTTCCACTACTCACTCTTATCCACCTCTACCCACTTGGTATAAAAAAAAATAATGATACTGTAGGGGTTATCCTCTTTAACTGCTCAGCAATCTACTTCTTCTTGTAAATTGTTACTATTTTATATGTATTGTTAAGTCTCACTAATGTAATATGTCAAACACCATGTACTATGTTTTTAATATATCTAGAACATATGTGTGGCAATTTAAATGTGTGGCAATATAAAACCTCTGCAAATGTATAGAATGTATGCATTGCAGATATACAACTCTGTTAGTTGTTCTTTATGTGGAGCTTTTCTCTTTCCATCTCCACTGAAAATGGGCCCCTAGCCAAGTGGACTAACCCAGTTAACAGAAGACATATAAAATAAATAGTTGTTTAGGTTCCATACTGTACACATACATGTCTCGCAAGTGTTACACTGTCATGTAATGTAATTAGTAGTGTGTAATCCATCTGTCACAGGATTACCATAGGCATGATTACCTAAATGACAAAGTATCATTACATCAGCCAACAGTACAGCTTGGTAGTTATATAGGTCCACCTGATATGTCACAGTTCTGTGTAGTAGCATACTCACAGTTGTTTCTGCTTGGCCCATACTGTCCCATGTGAATAGCTTGAGAGGTATGTACATGCTACAGCTGCTATAGGGGACTTGTACACATAAATAAAGGACAGACCTGTAGAGTAGATAGTTGTACTGTTTTCAAGTAAATAGCCTATAATGGTAATAATGGACTGTTTTTCTCTCTCTCCCCACCCCTTATCTTCATTTCATTGTTATTGTTAACCATTGGTTATGGTTTACTATTCACATATGTTGTTAAACTACCTGTATTTTGGCCATGTGTATTATTATTGTTATGTATTATAATGGTTGCATATTAACAAATCTTTTTGAATTACCTATTTTCCCGGCCTTAAGCTGTAACTGTTACTGGCATGCCGTTAACATACTGATTATTCTGGCATGTATTGTTGTGTTTCACATAATATGCACTGACATGTAATTGGGTTATTTCCACTGTTCTGGCATGCTGTTATTACTAACTATGTTTTGTTGATAACTAGCCTATACTTATTCCTATACCTGCATCACCACAGTAAGTCAGGGTAGACCAGTTCCAGGTGATCTGCCTACCTTGACTCAAAAAACCATGGCAACAGGTCCTAGCACATCTATGACCCAGGCCAGTGATGCCACCTCTGCTGCCCCTGCACCACCTGTGGTGTCAGGTGGAAACACCTCAGGGGACGGGACTTGGACTCCCGCTGGGAGCGGTGGCAGAAGGGCTGCAGTTGCCCAACAGAAACTGTCATCATGGTGTGCAGGATCATTCATCAGACCTATGAATGTCCCCTGCACCAGACTGAGGGCACAATGGACAACCTGGTGGAGCAGGCTGGCACTGGTGCACAACCTCCAGCACAGCCACCTTCAGGGCAGTGAAGGAACAGTGTCAACTGCCCATGGGTGGGAATGTCAGTCGCACTGCTGCCATCTGGTGGCAAATGTAACTCCGATTCCACAACACCCTCCCCATCACCACCTCTGTCTGCTGTCTTTTCTGTCTTGTCTGTCTGCTATTGCATTCCCTCCTACCCAACTTACCTCCCCACACATACCTATGTCCCTTCCCCAACAATCCACTCTCTCCTAAAAAAAAAAAAATGGGCACCTGTCTCACAAAAAAAAAATTGCCCCCTTCATAGCTCTCCATTTCACACACACACACATCCATTGGACACAACTAATTTGGTCCAATTGGCTTGACAACACATTTATGTCATCCTCACCCCTCTCTTTGGAGTTTATGGGTCCAAATTAATCTACAAAATCTGTCAAAATGCACAGCTGTAGCTGTTCAAGAAATGGATAGCTATGGTTCTTCCCTACACCTGTCCTGCACATCCCTACCTGTCTTTCACATTTCTTTTCCACCTGGTTGCCCCAATTTCACCACTTTCTTATCACCACCTTTTTCTTTTCTTTATATTATTTTTAGTGTGGATTTGTGTGGATTTCTGCATAGTGGCCTGGCATGCCATGCCATTTCATTTAGCACAGCTTAAATGAGCTTTAAAGATATGTGTCTATGACAGCGTTACTCAGATACAGAAAATAAACACCTCTCTCAAATGTTGAACCCAGGGCTCCTCTCAATTATAGCACACTGCATTAACCCACCATGCTACACAAGCTTTATATTAAACAGGTGTTTCCAGCAAAGCATACTGATTGTTACGTACAGACATTATGCATGTAACTGAAATAAAAGAAAAAAAAATAATGTAAAAACTGGGAGTTTACCCTGGACTCTGATGCAATAATAAATAATAATGAAGACATATTAATGGATGTAAGTGAGGTCTGTGATAACGGGTATATGAGCCCTTTTATCAGCAGCTTGTGATAAGACACCTGTTAAGACAGTAATGGCAAAATGCATGCACAACTGGGAACCTGGTGCAGAAATACAACCAAGCCGCGCACATACTCATGGATGTAGAAATGTTTCTCACAGCCTATAAAAGTGCACAGATATCCTGCAAATACACATGCTTTTGCTGAGTCAAAGTAGTTCAGTCTGTTAAAACCTTACATGCAGTACATTTTGTCACACACAGTCATGGGTTCGAATCCAGTGTTGTATCGCACTTCGATTACATTATTGTGAAGACAGCAAGTAATGACTGAGTTATGCAATCTTACTCCTCACAGATCACTGCAACTTGTTTTTACTCTTGGAAGGCTGTGCAAGCTGAGGCGGTAAGTGCTTCATTAAAATTGCTTACTTCTTGGATCGGTGGTCTTGGTGGTATTTTAAAATTTTATTTTTTGCTTTTTTTCTAAGTTGTATTTACTGCAACATAATTAACTGCTACCCAGATTTGCAGGACAAAGGCCCATATCCATACAGCCTAACTATATTTGGCCTACTACTTTGTTAGTTGCACTGTTGCATAACAGACGTATCTTAAGCACATGCCCCGATTGCACTTTATAGAATACCCTTACCCTGAATCTACTGTAATGACAGGTCTGACAGAGCTGACACAGTTACTCACACAGCTTGCTGTCCATCAAAGTGTTCACACTCCCCCCATGTGTTTTAGGCTGCAGCAGCAACAGCTGCAGCCTGTAGCATACACAGCTCTATGTAAAGGTAGTTGCTACAAATCTATCATACCTCCCAATCCCCGATAACAAAGGATCCAGACACAGCCATACTTAATTGGGGGGGGGGTCCACAGATAGGGACATGTAACAGTTTTCCCCTACAAATATACTAAGTTGATAGAATAACAGCTATTGTAGTACCATGCATAGTCTGATGGGTGTGCAGTGTGGCACACATGTGTGTCTTCCCTTACTGACCTCAGCCCACAATGATTGCCAGTGCACTGCCAGGCAGCCACAATGGTATGGGACATTGACCACACATATGAGGCAACACTCTTTACATACATCATAAATCTCTACAGTGGATGGTGTTCGTACCTACCCTCTGCAATGCTGTAGTCTCCCCACCTCAGTAATGTCCATCTCATAAACTAAGACAGGGGCCAAGGCCTACATGAAGGCCTTATATATTGCACTGTGGTGCCATGCCATTGGCTAATGATAGTGCAATACAGCTGTTTTGGCTGCAATTAGCAATTCTGAGCCACAGAGTGGTGCAGGGGCAATTACCTGCTAATACACAGTACCTTACAAAGGCAAGCAGCTGACTATGGGGAACAGGTCTGTATGAGAGTTAACACACACACAAAGTGTATTATTATAAGATTACCTGAAGCAAAGTTCAGCAAAGGAGTACTGCACTCCACCAGGTATGTAATAGATGACTACATAAAACAGGATGCAGATGGAAGCATGGAGGTATGGGGAATAGGGATTGCAGTAGTAAGCCTGTCTTAGATCTATGGTTATTACATGTCATTGAGTCTCTGCTGTCCTACTCCTACATGCATGACTCACAACTGTCCCTGATTTCAATCACATCTGAGCTCTGTCCTTGTCTATCCCACCTACAATTGTTGGCTATTGTAGGAAAGCTAGTGGATTACATGTAGTACATAGTGACAATAAGGGAGGGTGTACACCCCTGTAACATCAAATGATGTACTGTAATTTAGCTCCTCTCATTCTGACCATGTCTCACATAATTAGTTCTAACATTGTAAAACTGACCCTGAATGTCCCTGGTGTATTTTGGCTAAGTCCCTGTGTCCATTGACATTTGTCCCTGTTTGGTTGAGAGTTAAGCTTAACATACCTGTCAAACTCCTACAGCAAAAACTCAGAACAAGTCCATAATTAATGGGGGGGGGGGCAAAGGCCCAAACTCATGGTACATATCTGAGACAGTGATAGCACTACTGGTATATCATTCTCAATATAGGTGTACTGGGTGGTATGTTTAGGTCTATCACATACACTGTCATATCTGTCATATTGCATACATTACAGGTGCATTATACTGGCAACATTAACTGGATGTGGGTGATGTACATGTTATAACTTGCCTGACTTGTCTGTCTATGTTGTTGTGAGTTATTCTGTTGTGCATGGGAGCAGAGATGTGAATATGTGGGATTTGTAATGCAGTTGTGGATCTCACCTGTATTGCTGTTGTTTTGGTTCTCACAGGTGACCGGGGGGGGGAGTATGTCCTCCTCACAACCTGATGTCAGTATATCATTGGATGCTGCTGCTGATGGTGGCCATAGTGAGGCACAGGCAGGGTTGTCAATGGCTGAATCTGTCCCAGAGGTTGACATCCCTCTTCTGCCCCCATTGTCACTCCACACAGTCAGTAAGTCCACACATACCCAGTCCCCAGAGACCACAGATAGTGGACAGTCAGAGGGTGGTGACATTGAACAGAGCTGTGTGATAACTATGGATTCATTGAGTGTAGACACTCACCTTAGCCAGAGAACTAGCAAGATCCATCCACCACCTGTTGCAGGTGTCACACCATGGGTCACTCGCCGCATGTTTTGTTCCATCATGAAGGCACAGGCATGTTCTGAATGCAACACTAAACAGATACTTAGGGTTATGGATACAGCACAGTCTGACATCTGTCACTGCCTCCACTGCATTGAGGATACCCTTTATCAGTTCCCTACTGTCATGGATAGACGGTGAGCTGAGACAGTGTCTGTCTTTGACCACATGATGTCTGTGCTGAAGTATTTGTTTGGAAATGGGTGTCAGACACGTGGATGAAGTTCACCAATACCATCTGCTGGGCATCCACATGGCCATGCACAGTCACACTCCCATACTGACAGTACCTACAGTGCTACAGAGGGAAGTGGGCTGCCCACACATGATGTGGAAGGTCATGAGCACATGGTCTTGAGTGATCCCATGTGAGACATAGCCCCAGCATTTTGCAGTCACTGTCTGGTACTGGCACTGCATCTAGACCTAGGCATGGTGGTGCCAGTGCTACTTCTGCCAGAGCCAGTTCACTTTTTTCTGGCTGGAGGTGGCGAACTGTCTACTTTACCATGTACAATCCACAGCTGTCCAACATACACATGTGTGGGGCTCACACTGGGCTTGACTGTGTGCATGCACACACTCACCACAGTTGCATGCAAGGCACAAACAGACACACATGGCACCTCTCCATGGCCCATCTCACCCGCAACTCTTCCTGACTCACACACATGCTGTCAACTATTTGGTACAGCCTAAGCCTCTGGCACACGCAGACAACACCCTGTGCATGTGATGATACATGTGCCACATCCCTACCATCTGTGACATTGATGCAGAGAAATGCAAATATGTGTCTGATGCACAAGATGACTATATTACCTTATATGTACTTGTGTAATGCAATATCATTTTGCCATGGCACTTGTTGTGGGACACTACAAGTATTGTATGCTGGCATGTGTCATGACTACACATCAAACTTTGTGTAACTTTGTTGCATGATGTTAGACTGGCAGCAGAGTTACAGAAAGACAGTTGTGTCACAGACCTGTGTATTTGTCCATTCAAGGTGTCTGGCTGGTTAAATAATGGACACATGGTGGCAGTACAATGGCACAAGTTAGCATGGCAGCATAGTGGACATCTGTTTTCAGCAAGGTGAGGCAGTATATGTGCATGGCTCCCTAACTGCATATGTTTATAACAGTGTATCAGGGACAATGAGGGCAGTCAGCGTAATCATGAATTCATACTTTGTGACAAGGTCTGCCCTTGATATATGTCACCTAGATTTTCTGAATGTGCAAATCTAGAAGATGGAGGAATCAGTTTTGCTTATGTGGAGAAGGGCAATGTAGAGGCCAGCAGCTAGCCACATGCCCATAAAATGCAAAACCATTGCATGGAGATATCCCATATGGGTATGTCCATAGTGCTGTAAGGATATATATTTTTACACACACACACACACACACACACACACACACACACACACACACACACACACACACACACACACACATAAATACAAGTTGGATGATGTGAGATTAGAACCCTAACCTATCTAACATTACACATTGCAGCTCACATATGTCACAGGTTATGTCTGCTGTATATGTGGATGCAGACACAGTGCTTGTGGAGTGTAAAAAGTGGCCTTGTGTTAACATGTGTGGCCTGCAGAGTGATACTGCTTGGTACTGTTACTGTATCTACTGTCCTAGGAGTGGGATACTGGTAATATCCCTGCTATGTGTGTACAGTTGCCAGTATGGCCATATGTGGCTGTTTGCAATTTGATAGGCGGATATGTGGTCAGGGACAATATGGCCTGTCCAAGGCATGCGTTGCACCCATTGTACATTACAGTACCTACAAATCTGTGTCTGTCTATAGGGTGACAGTCCGCAGGCACAGAGATCTGTGGGTGAGTAGATTATGTACTCTTGTGGTCTTGGTCTGGTTCCATCGGGCAACTGTTGTGATGTGTAAGTGCAAATAACCCCAGCATTCTGGGGTGTGTGGGGACATTCGTACATCCCCACATATATCTATATAAATGTATATAACAGGCATGTCTCCTTAACTATTGTTATGTGTGTATATTATGTAAATGTGTTATGCAGATATATGTGAAAGGTCTATGTATTATTGTACTTTATATGGCTATATATATATATATATATATATATATATATATATATATATATATATATTTTATATTTGTGTGTGTGTGTGTGTGTGTGCTACAAACTGATTGATACACTAATCAAGTGTGTGGGGGATAGGGAGAGACAGATATGTATATGTAGCTGTATGTAGGTACAGACATATTTCCAGATAGCAGGTCTTTGGGCAGAAGAGGCAACATACTTGGGCTCAATTTAGCTAAGTGTAGGAGCATGCCCAGTGTGACTGTCAGTACTTACAAGGTGACTCCAGGCCAGACCTACCTGTACTCCAGTCCGGAATTATCTGTGCTGCAGGCCATTGGCTGCTGCACCTGTTACCACAGTACTGCAGTTCCCTGAGATTGTCCAAGGCATTCCCAGGCTGTTTGCTGACCTTAATATGTGACTCATACCTCACTACTGTACAGAGCTTCACAGAATGTCTGGTATTTTGCCTCATATTTTTTGTCCGGTTTACATAACATTGTGGTTTTCTGGCAAATTAGTGGCAAATCATTGAAGTTATGAAATAATGACAAATATGTGAGTTTCAGACTCCATACATATCAGGAAATTCATGCTAATGCAAGACCTGTTATTCTATCAACATTCTACATTTGCAAGAGCAATATTTAAAACTTGTCCATACTTGTGCACCTTTGTCCCACTGGTAATATACTCTAAAATGCAGTCATTGAATTGTTGTAAGCACTGAGACATTTAAGTGATGGCCTTTGTAGGTTTGGCCCTTTGTCCCCCCTTTCACTCTGGCTTTGCTTAGCTTTCTTGTGGTAACAGATTGAGGTATTATGACAGTATCTGGGAAGACCACTGTATGACTACCTGAAAAGCAAAAGATGTGGTTACTGCCAGATTCAAACCATCAGCACCATCATCAATGCTAATATCCCTAGCCTACTGAGACATACAGGTTGCCAGACAGAGATCTATCATTCATCACACAATAAAACACCATACAGACATATACATTGTTACCCCTAAATTAAGTGAGACATAGAACGTGTGGCCAGGTTCTGTCTCTATGTCAGAGCCCTGGAATTGGGTGGTCTACTGACATATTATTGCAAATATACTGCTACAGCAGTTATATGAGTACATTGGTGAGTTGGGGATGTGAGATGACCAGCCAATACTCTGCTGGCATACACAGTTGTGTGACTGTTCTGTGACCCACTGTTTGGCATCTCCCTTGAATAATGTAGTGGGGTTTCCAGACATGTGGCATAGTGAATATTCTGGGCATATAGTATTGGACAGAGAACTTGTTGTCCAAAGTGGCTATTAGATCTCTGCAAGTAGCCCTGTAGCCCACTGTATTCCCTTGTATACATGCGACAGGTCCATACATATGCTACCAGATTCTAGTACACCTTACAAGTGGTGAGTAGATGTGTGACTTACCTTGAAAGTGCAGCAGTTGACAGACCTGTAGTTCATGGCTGTCTCTGTCTGATGCACATACTCAACAGCCTATACATGGTGAGGTACAGGTTGTGTGGGCTGGCTGACATCATTTTAACTAATATGTATGTGAGTCATAGTAAGGTGTCAGTCTCTAGATCTCTAGGTTGTCAGTGCATGTGCTATGCATTGTCTCTTGGCCAAGGCCAGGGCATACTGGTCACGCCTACATCTGCCTACAGGGAGAACCTCAGGGTTTTTCTCCTCAGAGGCCCCTGTGTGGTGTGGCTATGGTGACCTAGGCACTGGAGGGGGGCTGTGTATCCTTTCCCTTTGCTGATCCTGTTGCAGCTGTTTTCACAGGTTCATATTACGTAGCATGGCACATACTGTGAACATGTGTGCAGATGTGTCTAGAGAGTACTGCCGGGATCCACCAGATATATTGAGGCACTGGAACTGTGACTTCAGCAGCCCAAACACATGCCCTATGATGTTCCCAGTTTGTGCATGTGTCTCATTATTGTGTTCTTCGGTGTGTGTGTGTGTGTGTGTGTGTGTGTGTGTGTGTGTGTGTGTGTGTGTGTGTGTGTGTGTGTGTGTCTGTGTGCATTTCTGATGGGTGTCATCATCTATGGTTCCAGTGCATAGCCAGCATCCCCCAGTAAATGGTCATGTGAGATGCCCCCCCTAGCAGACATTTGGTACAGCTGTGATGCATGCCAGACATGGGGGTCATGATAACTGCCAGGGCTGTCAGCACACACATTAATGATAATGCCCTGGGAATAGTACTCAACTTGAAAATTGAAGGACAGGTACCCTTTGTGGTTTATGCAGATTCTGCCCTCCTCACCCAATGGTGCCTTGATGTGTACATGAGTGCAATCTATGGCACCCAGTACCTAAGGTTAGTGTGCTACATGGCAGAAGTGTTGCATACTGCTGGCCATCACATCAGGGGTGAGGGGAACATAAATATAATTACTGGCATGTGGTAGCATGGCATCCAGGAAGTGGTGGAGTACCCTGGATGCTGATGCCTGTGAGTCCCATCATGTCTCCAGTTGGTCTTTGGAATGTACCCATAGCTAGTATCCTACAAGCTATGCATTTCTTAGTTTCCACTGGGACTGGTTTCCCTCTGTTGGCTCTGGGTCTGAGCTGAGGTTAGCAGAGCTCAGTGAGTTCTTGTTGTATGGCCCTGTCCACCCTGTAGTGTTTTAACATCTCCAGCTCATGTAGCCCCTGGAAGGCTACCCTGTGCCTGAACACTCTTCACCTTCTCAGCCTAGGCCTATGAGGATCATCATCAGCAGCAGCAGCAGCAGCATTGACCTCAGAATCTAGCACGTACATATGCAGCAGAACTGCAGCAGCCCCTAGCATTTCTTCAGTTAAACGTCACAAGTCTGTACGCCAGCGGTACAAAGTATGGGGGGTGAAATTAGATTGCAGGATTTTTGCAACCTTTATAATGCTCTGCTGTAGGTGCAACCTTTGTGATTGGCTACTTATGATGCATTCCACCTGCCAAGTACATCATTAAGGACTGCTAATGGCCCTAGTTCAAGTGGAACAGGGGTAATCAGTAATTAAGATCTAATTGCCTTTCTTGGCCATTTTTATTTTAACAGCCTTCCTCACTCAGCACTGTGGCGCATGACTCAAACACATGCAGCAAAAGTAAACAATGTTCAGTAGTCATTGTACGCTCCCCCATGGAAGGTCATACTCAGCACACTCCTTGAAGGTAAACAAAGCTTAGCAGCCAGTGTACACATCCCCTTGCTGAGCATAAGGATGATGGGCCATGCAAACAAGGGCTGCTGTGCTCCAATGAACTTAAAAGGATGTGGACGCACCACCTTTTGATGTCAGTTACCTCTTCTGTGGACGCCAATATGATTTTCTGCCTACGCGGATGGGATCTGCAGACACGGATATCTATTTGTGCTATTCAGTAACCCCTGCTCATTTGCACAGAGATCCATGCACACAACCTGGGAACTACATGGTTCCAGGCCCTGCCTCGTTAGCAGCCACAGCAGTTTACTATTGTACATACTTCATGTAGGATCCTATAATGCAATACTGTCACATACTACAATCTTCGTTTTGACACTTTTTAATGTTTTTTTTCTTAACAGCATGTTTACACGCTATGACATGCCATGCAAACATAATCTGATTATTCAAAAAAAAAATATTTTAAATTATTTTCCATTAGATTTTGGACACACAATGGATAGTTGTGCACACATCTGTGTCTGTAATGCTATTTCTGTCATTCTTACTGCACTTTTACAGCCCCTGTTCTCTGTTTAACATCCCGTACACAGAATTTTTTCATGTACATTGCAGACACCAACATGGGGTCTGCAGGACTGATTATCTGATTGCTGGATTGCACTACCACCCTCATTTACATGCAATTCACTTGCTTATGAGGTGATTTGCATGCCATGAACACTTTCGTGTTGGCGTGCAGGTGCATGCCCCTCAGCTCTGTTTCCTGGATCGGAAACCTGCTTACTTTCTCGTAAGCAGTGTGCCACTATGCCTACATGGAAAATAAGTCCATGTAGGCTTTATTAAATTCCCCCCATAATCTAAAAATAATATCATTTGCCTGATGTATTATTTAATAGCTTGTATTAGTTAAAGTTGCATACTTTTATTTAAGACTGCATTATTATTTATTTTCTATTGGAAACAGAGAGATGAATAAGTGAAGGTGGTAAATTGCATAGTTTAACCTGCATGAATTTCACTGCTTTATAATATTTCCTACAATTTAGAAAGAACATCTGCCATAAAGGGAATAGCTTTCATTTAGAAGGTCAATTCTCTCTCTCCATGTAAGTGTAGATTATTGAATGATTTGATTCCTTTTCTCAAGCCAAAAGCAGAGAAAAACAATGTAGCTGTCCAGTAGTCATGAAAACATGTTATATATATATAATGATGAATACCTAATTGGAAAAAAACTTACAGCCAGTATTGTCACCAGCTAGCTTCATACAATGATCCCTTTAATGGTATTAACCCAGCTTTTCCATCTGTCTTAAAACATTTGAAGATTATAATTGATTTAAACAGGCCTACACATTCTGAAAGCTCACTCTGTTTATTAAGCTATCAGTGAATTAGCAGTTCTTCATGTTCAGACTTAGGTTGCTCTTTATTATTAAGAATCTGCACCTTTTTTGTTCTTCAATATCATCTGAGTTTTGCTGCAGGTCCTTTCCTTCTCAATGGTGTCTTCCCTCCATTCTCTAACACATTCTTAATTTTATAGTTTCATATAGGTCATTTACCCTGTAGTTGGCTTCCATGACATCAGTTGCAGTGCAAGTATGTTTTGTTTTTACTGTTTTCCCCTCTGTAATCCCACATCACACTTTTAGTTTCCATTCTTGTTGCTTGTGCTGTAATTATGAATCAATTTTGTTTGTTTTCTATTGTTTTAGCAGCACATCCATTCAAATCATTGTACACAGGTGACTGTGTAGTCTTATTTAGCATTTTCTTCCTTTTAACCCACAAAACCTGAGAAGATGGAAATAGATGTTCAAAGTCATATCTCTTTCACCTGTAGTTACTCCATTCCCCCATGTGATATTTGTTTTCGATATCAGTATGCCTCATCTAGTCCCTAATGTTCACTGTTACCTTCCAATGTTACCCACTCATTCTTTATTAAAGCAAGTATACCCTGATAATTCAAACCATACTGCTGTTAACCTAGTCCTCTATTACCCTCAGTGTATATTCTTCTTCTTCTATTGTTACAGCTACCTGTGGTTTACTGCTACTTCCTGAGATGCTATCCTTCAGAAATAATACCCCTTATTGTTCTGTTATGTTGATTTGCTCTTTCTTATTGTTAGTAGTGACTTTTTTGTTCCCAAGGTTTGCTAACTCATTCATAGTACTTTTCATTCCTCTGGTTTTGTCTATTGATCATTCAACCCCTCTACATCATTTAAGATCCAATGGATGTATATCCACATGTGTTCAAACCCCATTCTTGGTAGTGTTTTCCTCATTAAAAGAATACTAGGTGTAAGTAAAATGTCCTATGGAGACTGCCTCAAGGCGCAATCTCTGTATTTGTCTACTAAAGGCTGTTGAGGTGAGATATGTATGTCTATCATACAAGGCATTGTCAGACCCCACTCTGATGGACCTCCTATATATCCACAAAACAAAAAACACCAGAATTACTCATTCTAAAGACTTAAGCCTTGCCTGTGATATAAATAGGACCTGCTGGAGAGACAGGTATGTATCCCAGAGACCACCCCTCTCTGGAACCAGAGTCGCTCCCTAACCCTGTTCAAGTGTAACTTGGACAATTGGATGGGGGAATACAAAATTCATCTCTGGTTTAACACCTATATCTCTAACGGACATAGGCAGCCTGTAAATGGTTCATCTCCCAGGCTACTGCTTATAAATGTTTCACCTCCCAAGTCCCTGTTTACTCTTCCCAAGGGTACCAGAACTTGTCAGAGATTTGGGATACATGGTTAGGCTTAAAAAGGCCCTTGTGGTCATTAGCCTAGTAAACACCTATGAACCTATGAACCTCTCTCATTTTAAAGGCACATTCGCACCTAACCATTGTGTACATTAGCACCACTGTCACTTGTGGGGTGATAATGAGCCCAACACTGGTGCCTAGCTGCTTTATTTGTGCACTGTGAGCCCTACTCTATCCATCCCAATTCCGTAAGCAGGAATATTTACTATATTATTCACTCCCTTCTGTCCTATTGGACCTAGTAGTACTTCCTTGAAGACCACTGTGTACCCTACTTCCTTGCCCTCAACTACTAGGTCTGCTGGCTTTTTATTTCATTGTCCACAGTGTCAAGCTACATGAACCCATATAGATCACTATGTGTGAATTCATCTCATCATTAGTGAATGCTCAATGACAACTTGGTTGGGTCTTGCTTAATATCAGCCCTGGGACCTACTCCACCTGAACTAAATGCTTCCCCTTCCCAAGGTAGCTCCATTTGTGATCAAGCCAGCAATGACTCAAGTCTTATTCTGACCAACAGGAGAGCTTTCTGCCCTCCTACAGATACCGATAAATATTTGCTGTCCCTGTACCATTAATTATGTTCCCAATCATTCTCAGCAATCAGCACTTATCTATTATGTTTTTTTCTTGCTTCCACCTTCACTCTTCTTTATACAGCAGCTCTCTGTAAGGATCTGTTGCCTATCTTCCTCAATTCCCTCCCTTCCCTGACTTTAACTTACTCTGTGCTTTCTTAGATCAGTCTATGATTTATTCCTTTGTTCCTTCTTCAGTTATCCTAAATCTCTTTGGTTATGTTGAAGTGTATTACCCAAATTTACATTTGGGCAGTTCTGGGCAATTCCAAATTAACTGACATTCATGAGGAGGTTCTGTCTACTTGATGGATAGCTTGTGAATGACAATTACCCTCCTAAAGACTGCAGGAATACCTATTTTATTTGCACATCATGACATGCAGATAATGCAGACATATACAGATGGTGTTTCAAATAAAAGCAACACATATGTCTGTAAACTATCACTGCATTACGGACAGGGAAGTAAAGTTGTAGTCACACAAAAAACACCTAAAATATATGCCACCTCTCAATCACCTGCAGCAAAAAGTATTTTATTTATATAAAAATAAATAAAAGCTCATTATCGACCATTTGAGGAGTTAACATGCTTTCTTAATACCATGAGAACATGTATAAAATCCACCAGATTCAATGCTTTTCTGGAATTAAAATGAACCACTCTATTACAAACTAATGAAGTCAAAGCTAAACATTTTACAATACTGCAGTAATCTCTTCTTCTGCAAATCTTTAACATCAGTAAGTGGTAATAAGCTGTTCCTTAAGTCTGCATATTCAGCTCTAATCTTCACTCATCATCATCTTCTTTCAGCTGTTCCTGTTAGGGGTCATCACAGCGGATCTCCTGTTTCCATTTCTTCCTGTCCTCTGCATCTTGCTGTGTCACATCAGTCACCTGCATGTCCTCTCTCACCACATCCATAAACCTTATCTTAGGCCTTCCTCTTTTTCTGTTACCTAGTAGCTTCATACTTAGCATCTTTTTCCCAATATAATCAGCATCCCTCCTCAGCACATGTCCAAACCAACGTAATCTTGCCTCTCTGGCTTTGTCTCCAAACCTTCCAACCTGGGCTGACCCTCTAATATACTTATTCCTAATCCTGTCCACCCTCATCACACCCAGTGAAAATTTTAACATCTTTAACTCTGCCACATCCAGCTCAAACTCCTGCCTTTTTGTCAATGCCACTGTCTCCAACCCATATAACATAGCTGAACTCACTACCCTCTTGTAGACCTTCCCTTTCACTCTTACAGGTACTCATTTGTCACAAATCACTCCTGACACTCTTCTCCACCCACTCCATCCTGCCTGTACTCTCTTCTTCACCTCTCTTCCACACTCACCGTTACTCTGAACTATTGACCCCAAGTATTTAAATTCATCCACCTTTGCCACCTCTACTCCTTGCATCCTCACCATTCTTCTATCCTCCCTCTCATTCTCAGTCTTAGTCCTGCTGACCTTCATTCCTCTTCTCTCTAGAGCATATCTCCATCTCTCCAGGGTCTCCTCCACTTGTTCCCTACTCTCACTACAGATCACAATGTCATCTGCAAACATCATAGTCCATGGGGACTTCTGTCTGATCTCGTTTGTTAACCTGTCCATCACAATTGCAAATAAGAAAGGGCTCAGAGCTGATCCTCGATGTAACCCCACCTCCACCTTAAACGCATCCGTCACTCCCACCGCAGCCCTCACCACTGTCACACTACCCTCGTACATATCCTGTACCACTCTTACATACTTCTCTGACACTCCTGACTTCCTCATACAATACCACAACTCCTCTCTAGGCACCCTGTCATATGCTTTCTCTAAGTCTACAAAAACACAATGCAACTCCTTCTGACATTCTCTGTACTTCTCCATCAACATTCTCAGAGCAAACATCGCATCTGTAGTGCTCTTTCCCGGCATGAAACCAAACTGCTGTTCACTAAAAATCACGTCCCTTCTTAACCTTGCTTCCACTACTCTTTCCCATAACTTCATGCTGTGACTTATCAGTTTAATCCCTCTGTAGTTACTACAGCTCTGCAAATCACCCTTATTCTTAAAAATCGGTACCAAAACACTTTTTCTCCATTCCTCAGGCATCCTCTCACTTTCTAAGATTTCATTAAACAATCTGGTTAAAAAGTCCACTGCCACTTCACCTAAACACCTCCATGCTTCCACAGGTATGTCATCTAGGCCAACAGCCTTTCCATTCTTTATTCTCTTCATAGCTATCCTTACTTCCTCCTTGCTAATCCATTGTACTTCATGATTCACTATCCCTATATCATCCAACCTTCTCTCCCTCTCATTCTGTTCATTCATCAACCCCTCAAAGTACTCTTTCCATCTCCTCAACACACTCTCCTCGCTTGTGAGTATGTTTCCGTCATTATCCTTTATCACCTTTACCTGTTGCACATCTTTCCTAGCTCGGTCCCTCTGTCTAGCCAATTGGTACAGGTCCTTTTCTCCCTCCTTAGTATCCAACCTTTCATACAACTCTTCATATGCCTTACCCTTAGCCTTCGCCACCTCTCTCTTTGCCATGCACCTCATCTTCTTATACTCCTGTCTACTTTCTTCATCTCTCTGACATTCCCACTTCTGTACTTCCTCATTCCACCACCATGTCTCCTTGTCATCCTTCCTCTGTCCCGATGTGATACCAGGCACCTTTCTAGCCATCTCCCTTACTAGTTCCGCTGTAGTTACCCAGCTATTTGGTAACTCTTCACTGCCACCCAGTGCCTGTCTTAACTTCCCTGAACTCCACCTCACAATTACCCTTTTTCAATTTCCACCATTTGATACTTGGTGCTGCCCTCACACTCCTCCTCCTCTTCTTGATCACCAACGTCATCCTACAAACCACCATCCTATATTGCCTAACTACACTTTCTCCGGTCACCACTTTACAGTCTCCAATCTCCTTCAAACTGGCCCTCCTACATAATATATAATCCACCTGTGTGCATCTTCCTCCACCCTTGTATGTCACCTGATGCTCCTCCCTCTTGTTAAAATACGTATTCACCACAGCCATGTCCATCCTTTTTGCAAAATCCACTACCATCTGACCTTCTGCATTCCTTTGTTTAGCACCATACCTACCCATCACTTCCTCACCCCCTCTCTTCCCTTCACCAACATGCCCATTGAAATCTGCTCCAATCACCACTCTCTCACCCTTGGGTACAGTCATCACCACTTCATCCAATTCACTCCAAAATTTTCTTTCTCATCCATTGCACACCCAACTTGTGGAGCATATGCACTAACAACATTCATCATTACACCATCAATTTCCAGCTTCATAAACATCACTTCACTAACATTATATATTATTGTAAATATATACTTCCTTCCTAACAACTTTCCTACTATGTTCCGTACTGCATACCAGTAACTCCATTACAGCCCTTGCATGAAATCCTTAACTTTTCACCATTTTACTCTAAAGTTGTAACTAGAAAAATATTGAACAACTTCTTCAAGGAATTAGTTACAAATATAATCTACATTTCCACTGCAAACATACTAAGGTTATTAGCAACAAATCACTGACTATAGTCAAAACCACTTGTTCATATCTTTACCATGTCTCCCATGACATGTATTGTTTCCTTGAAGCTTTAAGCACTCTTTAATTATCATATTACACATGGTTTCTCACAAAGACAGAGGCAGAGTTTAGTCTGACATATAATCTCTGTCCTTTAGCAAAACTATTCAAAATAACTTCTATATCAATAGTTATCGTACTCTTCATGCTAATACTGTTCTTAGTAATAACCAGTGTGGGTTTAGACCAAAACATAGCACCCGGGAAACCACTCTTTCTCTTTCTCTCTCTTATGTTTGAAAGTTAGTTAATATAGAAAAATGACTTCTAACTGGTGCAGTCTTTCTTGACAAAAAAGCCTTTTTAAACTGTAAAACATGACCATCCAATTGCCAAATTATTAGTCTATATTTCTTCAATACACTGCTCATTGGTTCAAAAATTACATCCAGGAGTAAAAAATTCAAAACTGTTTACTCAGAAAGTTGATTACTTTCATCCATTTTAAAATAGATCAGACTTCATCAGAATAAACAAAGCATCAGACAAAGAACAATAAAATAACATCAAGACATTGAAATGTCACACCAAGCCGACTATTCTTGAAGCAAGATTACCTCTAAACTAATTTAACTCAAAAAATAATGTATCAATTAATTAATAATACATTAGAAATAAGTAAGTTATAAATATATTATAAGCAACCGTAACAACTAAAAAAAAATCCAACATGATTTTGCAACTCAAAAATTAAGTTTTATAATTGATCAAATAACTATTTACAGTATGGAATAAATAATTTAAAAAATCATAGCCAGCCACCTTAATATTTTCAACAGTTTACCTTTATGAAAAGGGCTTCACTTATACTCCTAAAAGCACTTCAGCCTTGCAGATGCTTTGGTTGAACTTAAACTTTTTACTAGAAAACTCAAACCAACAGTTAGTTTTATAGATCAGTGGAATTTCAATGACATTGTGAATGATTAATTTGAGAAGAAAAATGCTTTTAATCCGACTATGCATCCCATTCTAGCTTTGTTGAAAAATGCATGTGAGAAAGATATTTAGAGATTAATGAACCCACACAGTAAAGATAAGTTTGGTATACTAACTTTGAAGAGATGGCTTTATTATGTTCCCTGTCTAAGGACCCTACCATTAGGGTGATAAAGACAGATAAAGGTTGTGGTATAGTTGTATATGACAGCACTGACAACATTCCTGAGATGTTTGATATTTTATGGGATATAAACAGATGCCATTTCATGTCCTGTAGCAAAGTCATTGTGGCTTATAAGAAAATGTATTTATTTATTTATTTATTTATTTTGGGGGGGGGGTATTTATCACAAGGTTTGATAACCCCTTCTCAGTTCAATTTTCTAAACAGCACTAGCCCAGTGATACCCACTAATTTTGGTATCTCCTAAGTTCATGAGAACATTGCTAAACCTCCTTTTAGAGTAACTGTGGCTGCACAAGGGTTGAAAATGTATCCTGCTTCTATATTTATAGACAGGATGTTAAAAACATTTTTCCTTATAACCCACTCACCTCTTCAAGTCTCATAGGACTTTTTGAGTAGAAAAAAAAAGAAGAACTTTGAAGTGAAGATATTAGTTTTTTAAACTGTCAGTGTCATTATTGTATTTTCTTGTACCATCCATGATCTTGTGTTGCCTTTCTTTCACAACACACTGCTTGATTGGAAATGTCTGTCCTCAAAGGATATAAAGATTATTTGGGAATTTACAAAAATTATTTTATACAATAACTTTATCTACTTTGATGGAGAATTTTATAAATAGATAAACAGGATGGGAATGGGTTCTGCTTATACCCCAATACACACAAATTTAGTTATACTGAACTGGGAGAAGAGATTTATTTCAAGCTCTGATTTTATTTACTGCTGTAAACTATATCTCAGATACCTTGATGATGATTTTATCCTATTGTCTGGCATGAGAGACACGATATTTGAATTCATGCATTTTATAAACAAAACACTGCTGAGTTGTTAACGTTTGCATACAACTTTGTTGAAAATAAAGTTAATTTTTTTAGATGTTACAGGCAGGAAAAAAGATAAAGGAATTTCTTCTACTAGTTTTGAACACAAACATTTTTAATTTGTATATGCATTTTCAGAGTTGCCATCCATTGTTAAAAAAAAAGTTTAATCGAGGGACAGTTTATCAGATTGGCTAGAATGGTGTCTGACTGTCAACCATTTCTAAAGGGACATATGAGTTGACATGTTCTTATAATTTATGATTTTAATGAGTGATAATGTGCATTAAATTTTGGCCTTAAAGAGAAATTGCATGCATTTCAATATGGTGAAATTCAAAGATCTACATATGAGATATGAAATTTGGTGGAAGTCAGTTATAGGAGAGCAGCATAGCTGAGTAAAAGATATTTTGTTATACATGGAATTACGAATGATTCTGCAGTGTGCCTTTACTGTTGATGAAATTCCAGTATAATATTTGACCAGTACTTTCTTGTGCTGAAATAATTGCAGAATGTCTATGGTTTGCAGCTAATAACTCAAATGTGTAGGAATTTGATAATGATAGAGTGATCACAGTGTCAAATACTTCAGCAATGCTTTGAAAAAAAGATGGCAATAACTCCATTGTTATCTCGTGTCAAACAAAAAGAACAAATAAGCATTATCATGAAGCTATCATTACTATAGCACAACTTAAGCTCTACGTGAGTAGTAAGTATAGTAGACAGATTAGTGTTTAATAAAGGAGTCCTCAGCTGCTGACTTATAGCCTTTTTCAATGGCTGAATGGCAATATTGCAGGTATTCTGGATGTAGGTCTAATCTTAATAGAGCAACTGATGTAAAAAAATAGAATGATTGCTTTTTACCTGGAATGGAGAAATATCCTTCACCAGTTCTTTGGCTAAAGGTGTAGGTATTGGACAGACACAAGAGGAACAGCTATTATAAAAATGTACTGAATAGTAAATAATGGCATATGATTCATATGTCTTATGAATGTTTAGAAAATGATATTCAGAAGTGACCAAACATATATTTTTTTCTGTTATTTATTTATCTCTTAACTGGATATGTGACCTCAGTTTCATAGACTCTTTTCTTGCAAGACTCATATTAAAAGGCCAGTGGTAAATGCAATATGTATGCATGTAAAAGCTATCAAAGTCAACATAATAAAAAAAAAAAAAAAAAAAAAAAAGTCAACACATTACTGCACATGCATCAAAACATAACTCAGTGCATACAGCAATAAAACAATATTTTTTTGCAGAGGTTCAAGTCTATTCTCAGGTTATAGTGAGTTGGTTAGGGTAAATTCATGCAGTCATGTTTATGTGACATTTAATACATTTCTGCTATTTATATTCACTGTGTTTTTCTAAGATCTAATATTCTTGATATTGAACTGTGCTCTGTCTTTATTGTGAGGACATCAACATATGAAAGTAAAGTGATCAATAACTAAATATCAGGTATTCGTGTGAACTGTGCTCTGAGTGGTTTATAAAACAGATAATGTGAATGAAGCAGATTTCTTGTCCCAATAAAAAGTGCAGTCCTAGCTTTATGAATGCGTTGCCAACAGAAATAATCACATAGTAGTGTCCATGACAATAATTTCCATTTTAAAATTATGTTTGTATCAGTTGTTGCTTTACTATAGGTCTACAAATGGAGCAGCAACAATATCAAATATAACATAGCTGCCATGGCTGGCTTACTATTATGTGCCATTCACACTCTGCATACACATACACTTACACTTACACACACACACACACACACACACACACACACACACACACACACACACACACACACACACACACACACTCACAGTGTTTCTATAGCAAGTACAGGTAAGTCATTGAAGATACACAATGTTTATTTAGGATCGTTCAACTCCTTGTTTATTTCATTTCAAAGGTCTTGACTCACTCCCAAATCAAAGAGAAAAATATGCATCGGTAATGAGTCCTGCAGATGCACAACATTCTAAATGATTAACATACGTAATAAGAAGACTAGCCTAGCTGACCTTTATATGCCATTCTAAGTTAAAAATTAGGTTAAAAATACAATACCCTTCAAAGCTATGTGACATTATTATAAAAGTGTACTAACCATGAATGTCTGCACCCACAACAGTCTGTAAAACAGGCTAACCATTGACAAATCATTTGTTTTCCAACATTCTATAATGCAATTTCTAATGCATTTAGTTAACTGTATAATTTCCATAATGACAAAACTGCAACCTGAATTAAGTTAACTTTTTCACTTTCATAATACTGTAACATACCCCTTTGGATCAGTCACTACATATATAAGGACGCTGGCAGTTTCTACACATATGTGTTATGCTGTTCATTGTATAATACAGGAATTAAGAGTTATTCAAAAGCAAGAGAGTAATTGCTATTACAGTGGAAACAAACTGCTACGACACTGATGTCTACAGAAACTAGAGGGCTGCAGTTAAAAGAAAGTATATCAGGTTTGTCTGTCAGCACACTCTGAACTCCATCTCTAGCAAGATGCCCAATACATTGCAAGCAAGTCCAACACTGGCTCCTATTATTTGCATCATTATCTGATTTCCTATGTATTTGAGTCCTTCCCTCTGGTTTCCTTTTTTTAGGCAGTAGTTTGTAGTTTCAAATCAAAGTGGAATAATCATTTAAGTCCATATTTATTAATGTTCCTCTACCTGGTTTTCTTATGTCTGCACCTTTCTCCAATGAAAAGAGCTTATATACAGACTTTCCAAATCCTATTGCAACCTTGGTTCTACAATGTTCCCTCAAGTAACATCCAGACAATGACATTACAAGACAAGTACTAGTCATAGTTTTATCTGCATGAAAAAGTGTAAAAAAACATGTCTTCTGTAGGGCACAAGCCCTCCTCCCCCCATATCTATTATTTGGTGGACTCTGACCTCGCAACTCCTTTACCTGTATATACCAGTTCCATAGTCACTCAACTACAGAGAAAGAAAAAATGTTAATACATACTAATACTTGCTGGTGCTGAAATATAAACAGTGACAGGATAGTTTTTCGATGGCAAACATCACTTGGCGTTGCTGCTCTGATGAATTGTATCACAGATGAGTGGTTAAATGACTATTACTAGAGTAACCTGTAACTTTGAAGACCACTATGATCATGTTTAGAACTATATCACCTGTAGCTTTAAGCTCTGTAATGCATTGTAAGAGTGCTGACTAAGGCATTGCTGTCTGCAATGTACAATGCACAAAGATGCACCTGAGAATGCTCCCTCACCCCCAGCAACAAGGGTTAATTTTAATGAAAGGAGTCTCAAAGTGTCTGGTATACACCTACACAGCTGTCATGCCTACAAATGCCTTTTTTCCAGAGGTAGACACTGCTGTTTTAAAGGAGTTAGATTAATGAGTGTCATTATTTATGCAGAACACTATAAGTGCACCATTGAAAAATACATAAAAAAAATCTTTATATGGTAACAGATAGCCCTAAAAGTAAAGGCATGAGTGATTCATCATCTATAACCCCTTACTAAATTCTAGTCATGTGACTGCTGCAGTGTCACTGCAAAAACTGATGAAGCTCTTTGTAACAGGTAGATAACCACAAAAAGCCAGCAAATGGTTAGTATTTAATCACATAATTCCACACATGCTCATGTCATAGAGCTTTCATTTTATATCTGACACTGAATAATTGTTTAAGCTGCCCTCTTTGTTTCTTCTGAGATCAGACTTCATGTCACTTACTAGAACCATACAGTCTAACTGTTACAGTGGATAAGGCATGTATTGCATTACTGATTGCTGCATGTGCAATTAACATTTTATAGTATCAATGCCTGTGCAGCACTAGCATAAAGTGGTAGGGCTCATATAAAGCTGTGACTAGACAGGAGTCTACTTTAAAACAGGATCTTAGAATCAAAGTCTGCCCTTGCTGTGTCTTGGTGATAATGTGACAGAACTGCACTAAACATGTGGGAAGGTGTCTCAATGCTATAGAAAGCAGATAATGCATTTTTCTGTCAGAATATGCCATACTTCTCCCAGTTGGTGTGACCTTGTGTGTTAATTGTAGCCTAGATAAGTTCTGATAGAAATGGGTTTCTAACCATATGCTGTTCATGAAAAGTCGGGTTTGCATTGTTGTAGATGTAAGTGACATAAGTGACTGCCATGACTGAGTTAGTCTTCATATTATAGAGCAGGTCCTTTTCATTTCTCTCCTTTACAGATATCGAACAATCAGAAGGTCACATAAATCAGCTCCCTGCTATCACAGAGGATAATCTATGGAGCTAGTCTGTGAGTCCATTGCAGCAATCATACATTATCTACATCAACCACTGCAGGGGGCTTCATATTTAAAGTGCTTTGCACACTGTGAAATTAGGACCCCTCTGCATGATAGGATGATTTCCTTAGTACATTTTTGTCCCACTATTTGCAGAACATATTATACTGACCACCATTGTCAGCAAGCTTGCTTCATGAGTCAAAGCTAGGGCTTAAAAAAATGAAGGTGCTTCTTTGCCAAGGCTTGGAATCTTGAATTATTTTATCCTGTCATAGACCCCAGCCATCATCCTTCCATAAGCTTATAATGTGACCAATCAAACTCACAACCAGCCAAATGGAGCTATTGTTCAGGCAGGCATAATTGGTGTTTGTAACTAACATCTCTGCAGTTTTTGCAACAAGGACAGGGAATGCACTTTTTCCTGGTAGTTATAGGGTCTGTTTCATGCTCTTTGACTGGATCCATAGGTATTTCAGGTTAAGACCATAAATGTCTTGGACCAGAGAACTCTCCAATGCCCCAATCAAATAGTCATATTAATCATGAAATGGAGTTCAGGGGCATTTCTACTAAATCTATCACAGCCCCTTCAGTGGCTGATGTCTGTACTCTTTTCACAGCAGGAGCCTGCAATACCTCCCTTGATCCTTGTGCAGCTCCATGCATGTATTGCCATAGCTATTATTATACATTTGGCAGTGCTAGGTATGTATCCCAATCATTCGTTGCACACTGCACACCCACACAAGGTCAAAAGCCAACTTTGCAGTGACTGTATGTCTCTGTACCTCAACCACAACTATCCGCCCCCAGGATAGCCAGAATGCATATCCTCCCTTGTTAGCTGATTCAGCAGCAATCTGCTAAATGAACTAGGTTAGCTGTGTCACAGCCTGGCCTTTATCCTTCTACTCCATAGATTTTGCAGATTAATTGAAGGAAACTCTCAAATATTGTTAGGTGGGCATGTTCATGGATACTACTACATCTTGTTTTTACATAAAGCTTTTACTTCAGTGGAATAAAATTTTTCTTTCCATTATTTCAAAACATGCTGGTGGTAGAAAGCCATTTAGGAAGTGGGCACAGGCATTGTAGCATTGTCTCCAAGCAAGGACTTTGACAAGGATTTAATCGCTAGGGAAGTGAATTTGGAAACAGGAATGAATAAGGTCCACCCTCTCTTCAGGTTTATTTCTGTAATAATTGAGATGTTGGCAGAGAGGATGATGAAGATCTTAGAAGAAGGTAGTAGGAACATATGCATTTAGTTTGCAGATGACTGCATGCTGATATCAGACCATCTGGATATTGTGCCATCTTAAATGGGCCTTTGAGGAGTTTTGTAACCAATCCAGTGTGAATGTGACTGGAAAACATCTAACCTTCAAAGAGTGGCAATGACTAAGAATAGTATTGAGAGGATGCCATAATGACCTTGGAAGAAATGAAGCACACATCCTTCAAGATTTGTAATATATGGGAATATACATTTAAACATAATTATGAACACGTGCTGAGATCCATATAATTTTTTATTGGATGTATGACAGCAGTGAGTGAGCAACCTTATGTAAAAAATTAACGGAGTTGAACTGATGAGCTTACAGAAGTTTTTATATGTTTAAACATTTACTAGTAGAGATAGAGTTTTTGTGAAGTGATAATATACAGAAGAGGTGTAACACTTTGGATTAGCAGAAAGAGACTCATGGTGTTAATAAAGCTAGGGGATAATTAATACCTAATTTCCTGAAATATGTAGTGGCTTCCAAGACAGTTGTGATAATAGACATGACAAAAAGCAGAGTATTGGCACAATGGGACAAGGAGAAGCCTTGGGTGACTTTGCAACAGAAAAGGGTATAGGACAAAAAGGGAAAGAGCACAACATATGCTGAAGGAAGGAAGCCCATTTAATTTGTTTTATACCTAATAGGGTACAGGTAAGGTAGAAATGGGAGGAAGCTTTCTGAATAAGAATTCAAAAAGTGATGCATTATGAATTGGATGAGTGAAAAAGTTATTAGCTGAAGTCTGATGAATCTTGGCCTGTGTGTATATTAAGAAATGAAAATACTTATATTGTGAATTGTTCTTATTTCTATTGCAAATTTTCTCATCTACTCATCTACTTTATTTACTTTAATTTATTACATTTTATTCAGGTTTTTGTTCATAGGTTCATAGGTGTGTACTATAATGGCCCTGGGGCCTTTACAATCCTAGCCACATGATTACCCTGGCATTGTGTTGGGCAACTAGCCTAGTGTTGTGAATATCCTTGGTGAATATGGACACTCCACAACCTTTAGTGTTTCGGTCCTGGTTTGTTGGCTGAAAAGTGTGGTAAAAGTTGTAGCCTGATATTGCAGGGGTGCTCTCTGGAACCTTGAACCAGGTCTCAGTTACTGCACAGATATCAATGTTCTCCATTTTTAGGAGTGCCTCCTTTGTTCCCAGTGCCTTTGTTGAGTAGAACCACTGGAGTTATCTCCGGGTTGAATTTTCTGTTTCCCATCCACTCATCAAGATTTCTCTTGAAGCAGATCAGCGAGGTGCTCTGCTTGACATGTATGGGAAGTTATTCCATAGCATGGCCAGTCTCTGGGTTAGGAACTTGTCCCTCCAGCATGTTCTGTAAATTGTGGTAATGAGGTTGAGGTCTCCGGAGCTTGTGGTGTGGAGGGATTGGGATTTCTTTAGATGTAGCATTTCTAACAGAGCTGGATCAGACATGGCTTTGTAAGTCAAGAAGAGATCACCTCTAAGTAAGCGATATGAGACAGAGAATAGTTGGAGTTTTTTTAGTCTGTCCATATAGGACAAGTGTTTTAAGGCCTAGGATCCTCTTTGTGAGGTACCTTTGTGGCCTCTCCAATTGTTGCAGGTGTCTAGTGAGGTAGAAGTGTAAACATCAAAATACACTCTCTCGAGGCACTCCTAAAAATGGAGAACATTGATATCTGTGCAGTAACTGAGACCTGGTTCAAGGCTCCAGAGAGCACCGCTGCAATATCAGGCTACAACTTTTACCACACTTTTCAGCCAGCAAACCAGGACCGAAACACTAAAGGTGGAGGAGTGTCCATATTCACCAAGGATATTCACAACACTAGGCTAGTTGTCCAGAACAATGCGTCTGAAATTCTCCAGGTGCAACTAACACTGGGTAAGACTGCAATCCAAATTGTAGCTTGCTACAGATCCCCCACCATGCCCCAAGATTCTCACTACACTTTTCTAAACATACTGGAAAATATTAAGATACAACCAAACACCCTAATACTGGGTGATTTCAACTACCCTGCCATTAACTGGAAAAACTGCTCATGTACCAACACCTTTGCCCAGTGGTTCTTGGAATTCATAAATTCCAGTGCCCTCGATCAACTAATCCTTAGTCCCACCAGGGGCTCTAATATCCTAGACCTGGTCATTACCAACATGGGAAATCGATGCTCCACACCTATGGTCACCCCCTCATTGGTCAGGTCTGACCATAAGCTAATCACCCTTGACATCCACATCCCACCCCTACCCCTCCCAGTAAGGAAACACCCGTAAAAAACTTCTCCAATACCAACTTCATGCTACTCAAATCAGAAGTGACAAACTTTATGACACCTATGCAGATGAGAACTGAAAGTTTGACTGCTGAATCCTACACTAAGGCACTGCACGAGCACATCCACTCATGCATGAATCGTGCCATCCCCAGTAAAACCAAGATGCTGTTCTCATAAAAAAAGAAAGCCAATCTGGTGGTCCCTTGACATAAACAAACTTTACAACAAAAGGAAGAAACTGTTGCAGAAAAGAGGAAAATCCCAGGATGCAAAAAACTCCCTTACCAGCCTCAATAAGAAGCTGGGATCTCTCATAAAATCCTCCAAAGCTAGTTACGAAAATAAAACTGCCAAAGATTACAAAGACAACCACAAGGCATTCTATAGCTATGTCAAGACTCTAAATGAGAATGTTCAGATCTGCTCTGAGCTACAACAGAATATCATTAAATATACTAATCCCAAGGATATTGCCAATATCCTGGCAGATCGATTCAGTGATTTCTGACCACATTGGTGATGTGGTGAACAAAAGAGAGGTTGCTGTCAACCTGTGTTCCCAGTTCCTGTATATATATATATATATATATATATATATATATATATATATATATATATATATATATATCTTATGTGTGTGTGTGTCTCTCTCTATAAATATATATATGTATATATATATATATATATATATATATATATATATATATATATGTGTGTGTGTGTGTGTGTGTGTGCGTGCATGTTTGTGTATATACGTGTGTGTGTATACCTGTGTGTGTGTGTGTGTGTGTGTGTGTGTGTGTGTGTGTGTGTGTGTGTGTGTGTGTGTGTGTGTGTGTGTGTGTCTAGCATTGGATCATAGGACTGACAAGGGAAGTCAATCCAAGGATAATTATAGCCTTGCCAGAACTTAGCCTCATATGATGCCTCCTGTCTGCAGGTTGGTGATGCAAAGAAGTGCCAGAGAGAATTTATGGCACTCATCTCATCTTCAAAGATTATCTTAAAGGTAGAGGAGGATGCAATCTGTTTAATATGAATACATAATTTATTTTTGGGATGGCATATGTATGTTGGGAGAGGAATCTATCATATCAACATATCCTTTTTATTTGTGTGGATGCTTGTAATGTTGTTAGTTTTGTGAAGGTGTAGGAGATCAAGGAGATTAAGTATGTCATTGTCTTTCATGCAATAAAATTCTATACATACATTACCAAGGAGGAGTCTATAGGATGCATGGAATATGGAGAATAGGACTCAGGTCTATGATCAGATCTTCTTAGCTAGGAACCTACTCTGTCTTTAAAATTGTGTAAAGTGTTTGGATAAATTCATACCAAAAGGGGTATTGTAGTCAATTACCATTCCGATAATGGATGAGTAGAGAGGGATGGAAATCTCTTTTGATCTAAATTAAATTCTCTTAGATACTAATTGACTTCAACAGTGATAATCATCTAGAGCCAAGGTTTACACTGCCAGGTGACTAGCCCTGCTACAGTAATTATTCTACACCACACACGCACATGCACACTCACACCTATGATCAATTTGGAGTGTTCAATCCACCTACTGCATGTCTTTGGAATGTAGGAGGAAACCAGAGCACCCAAAGGAATCCCATGTGAACACAGCGAGGACATGCAGACTTCACGGAGAAGTCACCCCATCAGAGAATTGAAAAAGAAAACCCCTTACGTGAAGTGGCAGTGCTATACATTGCACCAATGTCTAGTGATAACAAAGTTGAAAACATGTAAAACATAGTGGTAATACAACATTATTAGTATGCACAACTGAAAAAGAGTGTATAAAACAGCATAATTAAAGAAGGGAAAAGCACAATATTAAATGCTAATGATGCAGCAGGCATGGATGTCACTCAGTAGCTCATCAAGTTGGACTGTCTCAGATGCCACACAGTAGTTAAGTTGAGGACATAAGTGGATGCCATTTAATTTTACATTATTGTATTATCATTGCATTATTATACATTATTATTTTGTAAATAGTGTAGATACTCTCATTTGTCCACTTTGTAGTCATGGTGCTCCTTTACTTTCCTCAAAATATTTTAGACAGAACACATTATTTATAATACGGCTAGATTTTTCTTCAGTAGCTTCTCTTATTTTACGCAACTTCTACAAATTTAATTTTTCTTATACCTTAGTTCTACAGCAATTTTGTTATGCCTTCTACTTGATTCTACACAAAAAAAAACTGCATTCATATCTCCTCTTATTAGAAAGTATAGCGTTATAAAGGAAGCACTTTAGCATGGCTACTTCATGCTACATACTGTGCAAATGAATAAGTAATAAAAAGTCTCTGTGTGTAGCCTTTGTGATGAACAGTGTGCAGTCTAATTCATCTATGTCCCATGATTAGTTCTTTTGATGTTATGTCTTTCATTATAAATATTCTTTATCCATCATACTAATAGTGGTTGTCCTATCTTCTCTCAATTTTTATTGTTTCTGGGAATAATTCACACTGGTACGTATCTTTTGTAAAGCGCACAAAATACTAGGAATTATTTGCAGAATCACAATTCTTTTCTTCAGTGTTTGATCTGCACTGTTTAACTCATTCTGTAATGAGTAAGAGTGAAGGCACAGTTTAGAACTTGTAAGCTAGAATTCAGTGCTACAAAATCATATGCCTGAAATGCTATTTCTAGAAATAGTCTCCACAACACAGCACATAAAACATAAATAGTGAGATTTAGATTGGAGCTGACTGAAAATAAACTAGCACTGTTCAGGCAACACTATAAATATCTGTATGTTATATAACCGCTTGCTAGAAGTATCTTAAGCAGTAATATAAAAGACAAAAATTAAGGCCTTAAAACCTCTCTTTATGGTTAGTTTTAGCATGATACGAAACGTTTACTTTATTCTGAAGAGCACATCATCTGTAATTTGGTATCTCTGCTTCTCTTTCTTGTTTTCTTTTACCTTTTCCCCATTTAAGCAGGTAAACATTAGCAAGTGATTGATACTGCTCCTTGCCACCAATGCCCTTCTAGACTCAATGACTTACCCCTCTGGTCCAGATCAGAGCCACCAATGTGGAGGTACATCTAGCAGAGCATTCAACCATCTTTGGCAGGCAGGATAGGAGCTTGAGATGACCTGACCTTGTATGTTCCACCCCTAGCTACAGGGAAGTTTTATATGCCTTACACATCCCTGAACAGAGGTATATATAATGGCATAAGCATGCAGCCATACATGCTCTTACCCATCATGATGCATTGATATCCACCCACTCTACAATATACATACATGCTTGCAAAACAAATGTTGTTTTTCCCATGCTATATAGCAGCATTGAGCTGCAAAGCCCCACTACTTCACCCACAACATCCTCCACCCCTCCATACCAGTGTCAGGTAAACCCATTTAAGTTTAAGGTATATAAAATGTATCTGAAGCACTTAAGTTAATTTTCATAGGATAGTGCAATAGCACACCAGTTGGCAACATTGTCTTACAATGCTTCATTCTCATCTTTCTTTACTAAGTGTCTTCATTCTGTAGTCTACATGTCCTCTCTGTTTCTACATTTATTACTTGACTTTCAGATTTAATCCTTCATTTCAAAAATATGCAGGTAGTTGAACTATCAAATTTCTAAATTGTCTGTACATATGCATTTGGTATATGACTGTGTGTGTGTGTGTGTGTGTGTGTGTGTGTGTGTGTGTGTGTGTGTGTGTGTGTGTGTGTGCGTGTGTGCGTGTGTGTGCGTGCATGTGTGTTTTTGCCTGTTTCTTTGTGCATCCTGTAATTAATCTTGTCTCAAACATGATTAATTCTTGGTTTTATGCTTCCTGAATGCTTGGATATATGCTAGATCTGCTCCCTCCACTCACAGTCCTAAAACAGATAAAGCAAATAAGAAAATTAATAAGAAAAGTTAATACATGTATTAATTTTCTGAACTATGATGGTTAACGCACACAAATTTGCTTGTATAATCTGAATGGATTTTGTAACTATCTTTATCCATTGAAATATGACACTTCTTTTGAAAAATCACCAAAATATTACTACTATTTTGATGGGAAGGTAATCATCAGAAATTAAGTAGTCTGCCAGATTATATAATTAGAAAATCTACTAGATTGCATAAAACATTATTTTTAGGCATTTATTATTTAAAACAAATGTTTTAAAATCCATTTTTTTGTTATGAAAGAAAAGCCTTTCTTTCCCACAAAGCAACTTAGCTTTTTTTTTCAATTCCACATATGCAATGAATAAGGGAGAACTAAAAAAAAAAAAAAAAAAGTAATCTTGGAAGACTGGCTGAATAATAACATACTGATTTCATAAATGATTAAGAATTTATGTTATTAAAAATGTTTGATGAGTTAAAGCAAATTGCTATGCAAATAACATCAGACAAAATATTTCTCATCCTAAATTGTTTTGAAGTTGATTAAACAGAAGGCTTGAGTTATCAGGGTATCAATAAATTATACTGATTAGGATAAACAAGATGACTGCTAATCCATTGCTTATTGCAGTTTTGTAGTGAATATGATTATGCCACTCATTACATATTTACCTGAATGTTTATCTTGTATTTTAGCAAACATTATTTACAGCTAAAATATAAAGACGTGTTTAATGCATTCTTGCATTTCTCATTTTATCACCAAAAATTTAGTATAAACATGTCCGACAGCAGTGTAAATCCATCCATCCATCCTCAACCCCTTTTCCCATTTTTGCACATGGGGTCGGGGTGTCACTTCAACAGCGACAGTCATCTAGAGCCAAGCTTTACACTGACAGGTGTCTAGCCCTGCTACAGTTCTTCATCTGTACCACACACTCACACACACACTCAAACCCAGGGATTATAAATGAATGAGATTTTAAAAAATAGAAGAAGAAAAAAGTGTGTTGTGTTAACTAGGATAATTAACATGTTAAAAATATGCTCTGTGTTTTGGACCATAAGAACCTGATTTACAGGTTAAAAACTGCTAAACAGATAACCCTTTTATAACCTGGTGTAAGAATTCCAGACACAAGAAAGGTGCATATGTGTTAACTGTGCTAGCCAGTACATTCCAGAATGACACCATGAAAAGAACCTAATTAGTAGCTTAATGTGAGAAATATTTTTTTAAATATGTCACTCTGGTATTAGTCAATAGTGAAACATTAAAAAGCAAATTGCCACATTAGTGCTGAATTAAAAGCCTATGCATACGAGATATGCCTTTTAGTGCAGTGTAGCTAATTGGGTTTTATCCTAACTTTCTGTGATGTATAGGTAAAGGAAAAACTAGTAGCATTGTCTGTACAGGAACTATCTAAACTGAGTGAGGTTGATAGCAGATGCTCATTGCACCTACATATGATCAGCCTGGAATCAAGTTTAATTCAGAAACTGAACATAAATCTTTTGTGACTCAGAAAGTGAGGCACAGGTCACCTCCATCAGCTGGTAGACTATGCTATAAAGGTAGTAATACTGAACCATGGTCTGCAGGCATTTATTTTCCAATAGGATGATAACATCAAGGTAAAAATTATGAATTCAACAGAAAATATGTCAAACAAGATAAAGAATGAGAAATATTTAATATATGTTAGCAGATGAAGTCAAGAAGTCTAAATTAAGACCTAGATAATCTCATCAGAATGTCTAATGCAAGGAATATAGACATTCCTGGCATTCTACAATATGGAAACTTCAGATACTTTTTTGATAAGATTACATCAGCAATGTATTAAATGCCTTAACTCTTTGTGCAATTTCAGCAAATCAGCGCAATTATCTTTATTCTTAGTAGTCTACCAGCTGCTGGAGGTGACCTGTGCCTCATTTTCTGAGCCACAAAAGATTCAATAGAATAAGGTCACCTATTTCCTAAAAAAGCCAATGTCTCTAAAAATTCCCAAACCGGGGACCTAAATCTAACAAACAAATAAGTAAGGCTCACTGGAGAAATAGCTTCCTAATGCAAAGTATTCCAAGCATGTGAAATTAGTTATCACTGCAAGTCAAGCAAATTATTACTTTGACTACCTTTAAGGCTAGTCTTGATAACATATTTACACTAGGATTATCATGAATTCCCTGCTAGATTTAGGAGTAGAGCACTATTAAATGGTTGTAAATGGTGGCAAAACCTTTAGGTTTATTTACTTAAAGATGTACTTGTCTAGGTTCATAATGGTTCCTGCGGTTACTTGACGAAAATGATTCCTATGTTCCTCTGCTCTATATTCAAGCTCATGTAGACTTCATTTGGCCTGCAGAACATTTACACAGGATCAGTAGAAATAGCCAGGAGATGAAAAAGACCACGCATGTCCTAGTGTGGCTGCAGCCTTATGTCTGTAATGCATAACTGCTCACAGGATAACTGGAATAGAAGAGACTATATTTAAATGACAGCAGAATAAAGCTACTACATGACTATTCTAAACAACCGTACTTAAATAAGCCTCCCTTTCTAACATTGCTGATATAAGTTGAGAATGTTATACCTAGATGGCCTGGAAGAACATTGGAAGCAAACTATTTCTTTGATAAAGAAAAAGGGAAAAGACACTGTACTTTAAAGACAATATTCGGTAAAGAAAAAGGAGAGATGAATACATGTGTTAACCTCAGCAAGTAAGTAAAGAAACAGTCTTGGCAGTTATATTAACTGTTTCAGCAGGAGAAGAGTGCAGCATTTTCTAAATAAAAAAAATGAAAAAAATTGCTATGGGAGCAAACCAATAATAAGGAGTTGTTATGTAAATATGAAATGCCATAGAAAGAGAAAGGATCTCTAACTGATTTGTTCAAATATGGAAAATGGCCTTCCAATAATAAACTAGGTGAGTGCTGACTACTTCCAATGTCCACCTGTATCATCTCTGTGTTTAAAGCTGATGGCTGTTATCTTCAAGTACTAATTCTTAGCAAAGCAGAGGTTTGTGATTTTTCACATTGCACCAGGCTTGTGCTAGGACATCAAGATCTGTAGATGTTCTGCGCTATGAAAATAAAGGTAGGGTGTACATGCAATGCAGCATTACTACCTATATATGAGACACATTTTCTTTGCATGGTGGAATATAGTATATTGCTTTATACTAGTGGGTGGAGGAGGACATGTCTTTGTTCAGATTTTGGAATGAAATCTGAGAATTATGAGATTTATTCAAAATAAGACTTTGGATTACTAGAATGACCTGAAGGGTAGGATAACATAATTGGCCACACAGATGATGGCCTTCAGCTCCAAATAGTAGCAGAAATATGTTTTTTAAGCCTATCTAAACAAACACTGATCAGATAAAATTTGTTTCCCTACTGGGTTTAAAACATGCTCTATCTCAAAGTAATGATATAAGTAGACCAGCTTTGTAAGAACAAAGCATACTGGTTTCTTAGCTTAGTAAAATGATGATCTAGATAAAATATTCAATATTATTTTTATAGCTAGCACAATATCCCATTGTTTGAGACCATGCATGTTCTCTAATTATTACTGTTCCATTATCTGAATAACTAAATTAACCATAGTGTGAGTGTATGTGTGAGTGTGAGATGTGGAAGATCTACCACTGCAGAGCTAGCAACCCGGCAGTGTAATCTTTGGCTCTATATGAGTGTCACTGTTGAAGTGCAAAAATAGGAGGGGTTGTGGATTGCTGGATGGATTAAGTCAATATCAAGTAGGAATGAATTCTGCATGGTGCAATTCTTATGAGTGCACAGTAAGGATTACAAGTTGCTTCTCTAAAAGGACTGTGATCCTAAATTTTTAAGTTTAATCTTAACTATGTTTGAATAAATTCCTGACTGAAATATTGAATTTATTATATTGTGTTTTGAGGCTGTTCTAGGGAATTTCTTACCAAACATAAGTACTACCAAATATTCATTGTTCTTATACAGCTGTCTGTTCCTCAGTTTCTGACATTGTTTGCAATAGACTATCCACATTGTTGTTATCCATGTGCAGAAGAAAAGTGCTTTCTGGCTATTCTGTCAAATAATATAGACTGCTGTGACTACTGTGCCATAGCTTTTGAATCTTGATAGCCAAGTGACCCACAATGAAACAATACTAAGATTATAGGAAGTCTTGTTTAAGAATCTGAGGACCTGGAATTTTTTTTTAATTACTCAAATTTAATTATCAGAGAAAGAATAAGCAGATGAGAACCTGCAGTTTCTAATGACATCCACTGTATTGTTTTTTTCATAATACACTAATGTTTCTAGCACAATTTTGTCAGCTGTCATTTACATTTTTACATGTTCTTTTTCTATCTAGTAACTTTGCTTTTCTTTAAGAAATTCTTAATTTTGACACTTGTTTGTTTGATTCTGTTTGCTCCATTCTGATTTATTTACATAGTCCAAACAACAGCTTTCTAACAATGAACTTTTGATCATAAAAATAATATGACAAAATTGTAACTTCATTACTATTTTCTAACAAAGTATATTTTGCAATTCACTTTTTCATAAGGTTAAAAGTTAATGTTTTCTGAAAGCATACAAGCTGTTTTTCACATCTGGGAGAGGAATATAGATAAGATAAGGACAGAGAGCAACGAGTGTAAGTAGGGGCACATACTGCAACATGTGTCTTAGAATGGATAACCTTAATTTTAGGTTAGGTAATGCTTGTGGGTGCAGCTGTTGATTTGACACAATTGTTCCTAACAGGAGAGTTAAACTTCATTATTTGAGGATGTACACAGTTTTTTTTTGGTTTGTTTTAAGTTAATAGGTTCTGGGTTTTTTTTTTTTTTTTTTTTTTTTGAGGGTTATCATTAAAACACAAAGTCTTGTAAAATGAGACAGAGGTTCAAATGGAGATGACAAGAAACAACTGTATAAAAGATTGACCTGCCAAATATTAGTGAGTGCATGTAACGGTAAATTTGAAAGAAGACATCTTTAAGAGCTGTTATATATAATACGTGGGAATAATAACTTCTTCTCATAATGACTACTCTATACATATTATTTTGAAACATTAAAGATCTCAAAGTTACAGACAAAGAGGTAAGAACACTGAATTATATTAGAAATGCAGAGTACAAATAGAAATGCTACAGGTGACACTTTTAGAAAGAAATGAGCAAGTGAATTTAATAAAAAAGGGATTTCAAGATGGATATTCAGCAGAATATCAGGAACAAAGGAAAAGGGGGGGGGTACTTGTAATAATTTTAAGAGGAGCTCCAGTAGTATAGAAGTGGGGAAAAGATAACAATGGCAAATTTGTGGCAGTGAGGGGTTACTGGCAAGGGAGGAGGATTACACTGGCATGCATTTATATTCCACCTAAAACTGCTATTATGGATCTTATGGAAATTTTTTGGACAGATAATAAACTTTTAGCAGAGAATATTACTTATAGTCAGAAAATGGAACTTGATTTTCAACAATAAGGATGTGTTTGGGAAATGTAGAAATGAAAATATAACAAAGGAAGTTAGGTTTCTGAGGATATTTATGAACATATTTGGTATAGAAGACATGAACTCAGCAGCGGCAGGAATTTACATATTATCCCAAGTTATAATAACTGGCTAGACTAGACAGAAACTATATTTCACAGGAACATGTGCCTTTAATTGAAAGTTTCAGCGCATATCCAACAACTATTTCAGCTCCTGCATTCATAAAAAGCTAAAATAAAAATGCAGGGTAATGATGTAAAATGAGGCCATGGTACTTTTTTCCACATACCTGTTAAAAAGAAAGGAATTTATAGCTAGTGAGTGGGAAAATTAAAGTGGAGTTTAAAAACAGGGTAGAAATAAAAAATAGAAATGGTTAAGAATTAACATTAATTATTTAGAGGGGCTGACAAAGGTTAAAGTATTGCAGAATAAGTGGAATCTCACAGAATGAGAAAATGCACAACTGCAGAGTGCTAAAGAAAAATAAGGGAATATCTAGATATTATGCATGAGTTTAAATATACTGCTGTTAAGCACCATTTTTTTTCTGATAATAACTCCTAAGCACACAATCATTTGGCACAATGACCTAGAGAACCGAAGACAAGAGTTTTTTTTCCTCAAACTTAGGGAACCTATAACAAGAAAAATAACCAGTGATCCTGTAGCTGTACTAAAGATATTTCTGAATTTTTATGAAAATGTGTATAAAGCAGAGAAATGTAGAAATCAAGAAGCAGTACAAATGAAAATATTTATGGTAGACTTAAATGATGACATATAATAAATCTTCAGGAAATTCTCCAGGAATAGGTGGCACCCATGTGGATGTTTTGGAAGCTAGGAGGAAAGAAAGTGATAAAGATCTGGAAGATTTTGTTCAACAGTATTTTGAAAGGAGGGGGAGCACTAACATACTGTAAGAAATCTGTGGTGGCTATAATACCTACATATGATAAAGACTCATCAGACTCAGGTTTGTATAGGCCCATTTCAATTTTAAATCATGATTATAAAATGTTTATGCCTATAATAGCTAAATTATTGGCAAAGGTGTTGCTTACAATTAATTAATATGGATCAATGTGATTTTCTGGAGGGGAGGCAAATATCTGGAAACATTAATAGAACAATGATGATCCAAAGGGAAGCCCAATGCAAGAAAATACTGCTGTTGTTGGTGGGTCTTGATACAGAGAAAGCATACAACAGAATAAGCTAGTATTTTTGAGTAGGGCAATGGAAGCATTTGCATTCTCTAACGTAATAATAAAGTTAATTAAGAGATAATAATAAAAACTAACCACAAAGAACCAGAAACACTTTAATAAACATGGTAAAGACATGGTTAAGCGCTTTTGTCTATTCATTAGACGTCTTCAGAACCATGAATGAAAACCTGTAGTACAAACATTAAAAAATGAATGAACTTGACACCCCCCACTACAAACCAACTAGCTGTTGAGTTACTCAAATTCCATGAATTGATTAAAGAATGACAAACTAGATAAACATCCTTGCCGAAACAATACATGTCAAAAATACATACATCAAAAATAACTTGTCAAAAAAAAATAAAAAATATTAAAAAGAAATTAAATAATGTTCACAGTGTTTTTACCATGTTTATTAGATTGTTTTTCATTCTTGGAGTACAGCTTTGTGGTCAATTTTTATTATTAGTTTTGAGTTTTTGTACCATTTTCGTGGCTCACTCGTTTTAATTTCAAAGTTAATTAAGAGGATATATGGGGGCTGAGAGGCAAGAATTTAAGTGGGAGGGTTCTACTCTTAGAAGTTGTGTCTGATCAGAGTAATCAGGCAGGGTGTCCTTTTTCCCCTTTATCTGATTTATATTTATAGCCATTGACAAAGAGAATAAGAGACTCAGAGATTCAAGATTATAATCGGTATGGTAAACAAAAAAAGTTGGCAATTAATTGCACACAATATTGTTGTGTACTTGATGAAACATCTCAGTATTGTGGAACATTTTGAGGCAGTTTCAAATTGTTTTGTGATATAAAATTAGTGAAGGTAAAACAATGGCAATAGCGGTAAATTATATACTCACACAAGAATTGGTTCAGCAATATCCTTATTTATGGGGACATGGTAAAGTGAAGTATTTAGGAGTATGGATTAAAATTATTCTGGTGGGACAGCTAAGGATATAGGGGAAGAGATTAAACAAAAGATAATACAAAAACTGAGAAAAAGAAGCTTTGTTATATGGCTATGGATAGTAAAGATATAAACAGTCAAAATGTTTTTAGTCCCTTTGGTCTTATACACAGGTTAGGCATATATTTATCATCCAGAGGAGAAGCTGTAGATAGCAATTAATAGATATGAAGGACTTTGTCTGGGAGGGGGAGATGGCAAGAGTCAAGTGGGATAAGATGATTCTTCCAGTAGAACAGGGCGGATTGGGATTACCCAATTTGAAGAGGTATTTCAGAGCTACACAGTTAAGACTCATATACATATCACAAGCAGGAAACTATAATTCAAGGTGAAAAGGGATGATGTTGAAACAGAGGGGAAGCTCAAGAAACAAAGGGAGACTGGGATTTTTGATGCATGCCTTTAAGGAGAATAACAATAATCATAAAGATTATTATATGCATAAAGTAGCAGAAAGTATTCTAAGAACTAAGTCAACACAGGAATAGAGAAAGTAACTTCTCCTGACAGGGATGTCTACAATTAGGGATATAGACAATGGGCAAGAGTGGGCTAGAATTTATTGGAGAAAACTGTCAAAGGAACCAATGTATTGAGAACAAATAACTAAAGAAGGAGAGATGACAGAATGGGAAGATGCCAAGAATTTATTACGACTGCAGGTTAGAGATTGCCTTCCCTATCAATGATTGATATCAGAGTATATGTAAAGAGAAAGAAATAGAGGGTGTCCTAAATTAAAAGAACAGCACTGGCAGAATTTTTAGTAGAATCTAGAATAGAAGCTGCCATTAAAAAAGGAATAATTAGTAGAACATGTAAAATATTGCATGATAACTTAAGAATCAATCAGAGGAGGTTAGAAAAGATTGGGAAGAGAGATTGGATATGCAATTCATGAAGAAACAATGGGAGGATATATGTATGCCTACCAAATATCCAATAAAATCTAGATGATTTTGGGTTTTTGCTTGGAAATGTTTACATAGATATTTTTATACCACAAGTAGACTCCAGAGAATTTTTCCTCAGGTAAATAGCAAATGTCAGATGTGTGATGGGGAAGAAAGAGGCAATTGGAAACATATTTTTTGGGAGTGCACTGAGTTGGCAGACTTTAAGGATTCCCTGTGGGTGGGCAGACTGGGGTAATGAGGGAGATAATTTTTCTGAACTATGATACAGAATCAGAATTGCCTAGACATGGTAAGGTCTTCCTGTCTCTAATTATGGTAGCTGCCAAAAAATAAATTACTAGAAAATGGAAATCAAAATCTAAACCAACTATATTAAAAGTAGTGAATATAGTAACAGAGATAAAACAAATGGAATTGAGATCTTTAAAAAAAGGGTGGACTAAATTACATAGGAAAAATGTGAATTTTGGGAATAATATGTACAGGGAAGGAATAAGGTTTAACTCTTTACATCCGAGTGATGCCCCCAGGTGTATCTGCAGTTAACTCCTGCTGATGCTTCTAGATGTCAAAAAACTGCTTGATCATATTTGCATCAGTAATTCCAAAACCATGCTATGTACAAGGTTTTACAATATTTCACCGTAAAGCTTACACAATGGCAAACTCAACTGCATTAACATTTAACCTCTCTGTAGTGCAGGTAAATAGATATTAACTGTTGTTTTTATAATATTAATTTATATAGATATAATTTTCACATTTTTCTAAATATCTCAACAACCGAGTGATACAGACAGGACTCCTTTGCCTCATGTGAAAGCTCTCAGTAGGATGAATACAATACTGCTGACAGTATGTGTGGAACTTGAGTGGTTGCTGAGATATTGTAAATTGTTTACAAAATATTACAAATGTAGTAATTACTGTGTTTACTGTAACTTACAAAATTCAATTTAAGACCTAGAACCTAAGGAATACTACCACTATAAAAATAGTTTGTGCTGAAGAGTTTGCCATTTATACTTCTTTTATAGTCCATATGGTTCCAGTGCTATGAATATTTATTTGAAATGTGAGGACATAATTTGATTCTGTCAAAAGTCTTAGGTTCCTTCCGCCCATTGAAAGTTACAGTGTAGGCTTCCTGAGCTCCATTGGATTGAATGAGTTAAAGACGTCAAGACTTAAATGAGCTATGCAATGTTTGACTGAAAATGATTGTGTAGATTATAAGTGATGTATATTGTTTGCAACTGGGAGTGTATCATTATGGTTTGTGTTGTAAAATGCTTGTAGCTGGGATTGTGTTGGTGTGGAAAAACAAATCAGACAGAAAGCAATCTGAAGAAATACAGGTGAAACACAAATGAAAGGTCCAAGGAAAAAACTGCTGTAGATAAAATCCATAAGAACTTTAATACAGTAGCCTTTTAAAATAAAAGCTTCTTTAAAACAATGAAAGATAAGTGCTTTCAAAAATACATGGATTTCATCAGATAACAATGCTGAAAGTACACACTCATTTTAAAGCTTTTGTGTTCAATCACATGACTACTCAGAGGAAATGTAAAATCATCTTAAAGGAGCCACTAAAAAGATATTCACAATTTATTAGCATTGAGTCAATGCTGTTTACAAAAATTGCAAAATAATAGAAATATAATGCATTCCCCATAAAACAGAAAAAATAAAGGTAAAAGTATGTAAATATATGCCATGTATTTAGGGCTTATCTTTCCAGTGATTTTAACTTAAGCAAACATGCTACCGAAACATGTTCATTGAATCCAGGCCAATTATTGGCATTCAAATGCAACTGCCAATATAATTCATGTTTTTCAAGTAATAAGATACATTGACTTTATTAATAGAAAGCATTTGTTCCAAAATGTAAAATTTAAATGTATGGTGTGGGTAACATTGTATATGCTTATAGAGGGTGTTAGTCTCTTTTCTCATTTTGATTTCATATAAATGTTTGCATATTCTGTCCCTCAGTCTCTTCTCCATTTTTCCTATGTAGAAACAGGGGCAGAACATACATAGTACACAATATACCACCTTTGTTGTACAACAATTGAATGTGTTTTTGTATCAACCACCTGGTTGTTCAGTGTAATTTCATTACACACCAGAATATTGGGGTAGTAGGGACAACAACCATACTTTTTCATCAACATAAATTCAATGTTTTGTCTGTGTTGGTGTTTGGACCATCTGTGTTCTAATATTGTTTTGAAATTCCTGCCCCATTTGAACACCGTTAGTGGACCTGATCCCCCCATAATCACGAATGGTATTCTTTTGTAGAAGAAGACACCAAGTATTTTCCAGGATAGATTTCACAGAGAGACCTTTAGTAGAATAAGTAATAAAAGAATTCCTGCAGGTTTTTGTGATTGTTTTCTTAGTCTCAGCCATGTGTGGCATGGATATTATACCACCATCATCTAGGATTTCCTCAATTCCTATGTTAGTCATGCAAGGCCTTCCCAAAACTGACACAAAATGATGAGAATCATGTTTATTAATCACCTCTATCATCAGGCTGTGTACAAATTTTGTAGGATAGCCACATTTTAAAAACATGTTTTTCAACAGTATGCACTCATCCCAAAAAGCAATATCTTCTGTGGACATTCGGGCTGCCCTCACAAAATGGCCCTTGACCACTGCCCTTTTCTGTGTTATAGGATGCAAACTGACCAAATGGAGAAAAATGCTCAAATATATAGGTTTCCAATCAATTTTGGATGTGACTCTTCTGTTGGTATTGTCCTTGGCCAACCATATATCCAGGTAAGTTGTATTTACATCTTTACTCTCATGGGTGAATGCAAGACACTTGGTTGCTTGAGTAGCATATGACAAAAAATTGTGTCAGCGTGGTTTGTTTTCATTTATATAAATGTATAATTGCTTTTTTCATAAGTAATGGTTTAATAAAGATGTTTCGTGTTTAAAAAAAGGTCCAGGAATTGAATAATTTATGTAATGTTACTTAGGTTATATGATATATAGCAATATATGTGAAGCATAATGTTTCTTAATTTTAACTTGTTAATACAGTTTGATTACTTTTATATAAATGTTATGTCACCAGTGATAATTCAATAAAGGTGTTAAAAAAACAAGGTGGTTTAGGATTACATGATGTGAAGAAATATTTTAGAGCTGCACAATTAAAGTTTTTGTGTACATAAAAGCAGAAATTTATATTTCAAAGTGGAAAGTGATGATGGTGAAACCAGGGCAGGTGGGGGGTTTAAGAAATAAGGCTAGAGTTGGATCTTGGATGCAGATCCCTAAGGAGAATAACTAGAGTTGTATTGAATATTATATACGAAAAGTAGTCTAAGAAGTAAGCTGATAGGGATCGCTGCAATTAGGGGAACAACAAATAGCAGGAGGGGTTGAAATTTACTGGAGAAAACTGTCAAAGGAACCAGAGTATTGGGAGCTTATAACTAGAAGAGAAAAGGTAATAGAATGGGAAGACACCGGGATGACATTTGGATTACATGCTAGAGACTGCCTTCCCTATCCTATCAAGGACTGATACCAGTACAGGCAAAGAGAAAGAGATGGGGGAATATTAAGTGAAAGACATACTGTGGTAGATTTCTTAGATGAATCTAGAACAAAAACTGCTGTTAAAAAAGGAAACTTATTAGGGCATATAAAATATTGCACAATATCTGTAGGAATCAATCACAGGATGTTTGCAAAGATGGGAAGAGCGATTGGATAAGCAATTCATCAGGAAACAATGAAAAGACATGTATGGCTTGCAATTATGCCACAAGGTTTAGAAGGTTTAGGATTTTTACTTGGAAATGTTTATATATATATATATATATTTTTTTTTTATACACCCCAAGCAGACTCTAAGAATTTTTCCTTAGGCAGATGGCAAATATTGTAGGTGTGATGGGGAAAAAAGAGATAACTGGGAACATATGCTTTGGTGGCTTAATGAGTTGGTAGACTTTAAAATATCTCTCACAGAGTACTCTGTAAGAAATATTGGGTGAACAAATTAGTGTAACTAAGGAAGTGATTCTTCTGAGCTAAGACACAGGATCTGAATTACCTCCTAGATATAATAAGACCTTGTTAAGTTGAATTCTGATGGCTGCCAAAAAAAAATGTTTGCACACACACACACACACACACACACACACACACACATATATATATATATATATATATATATATATATATATATATATATATATATATATATACACACAGTATAACTTGTTGAATAGTGTAACAGATATAAAAGAACTAGAAGTAACTGGAAGTGTTAAAGATTGGAGCAAGTTACATATAAAAAAATGGAAATTGTGTGAAAAATACAATTTGAATATTTTTTTAGATGAATGAGGTTTAAGGGAAGGCAGGAACTGAGCAATTTGAGAAATGCTGGATTGAATATAGTTCTCCAAAAGAACAAATGTAATGTTAATGTTTGTAACTGGGAACCTATTCATATGGTTTGTTTTCTTGGATGTTCACATATGCCTTAAGTGATAATTCAGTAAAGGTATTATAAGAAATGTTATTTTGCAATTATTAGCTGTCATTGCCAGTTTACAAGTTTTGACAGTTTTCCTGTTTCTGGAAACTATTTTTGGTTAAGATTACTTGAGATATAGTTAGGCATCTTACTGTTACCATGGACAAGAACTCAGAGGTAAAGTACAGCAGATAGGTTATTTTGTACGTTATTGTAATTATATTCAGAATAAAATTAGAGAATATTACTTCACACTGAGAAATAAAATAATTTATTACAAATGACATAACCAAAGTAGCTTTGCAGACATTATTGTTTTCACAATAAACTGCCCCATACATACTCATTAACCAGTTTCAAACTATGACCATTGATTATTAGACCTTGATACCTGGATCACTCAAAGTTAGTTTGCCCATGTTTCATTATTTTCTAGTGTTTAATGATTTTAGCTTTACACTGGTTGAGAGAGAACTTGTTGCCTGTCCAGGATGGCCATCAACACTTCCTGGTTAAACTGATTCATGTCACAAAGAGCAGTCCTACAGAATCCTGCTTAGGTCCACGTTTGCATAATGTTATTCATCAGTAACCTGCTGGTGGTTTGCCCTAGACTAAATGTAACATTTGAAGACAAAAGAGAATTGGCTGCACTATGGGAGATGGTCAGTCAATGTACAAATAAATCAATGATGCCATAAATGCCTTATGTCCCTGAGTCAAGAAGTAAATGCAACATAAATGGAAAATTATTTATTCTATTCTGGATGTGTCAAACTGTGCTAAGGGTAACTGAACCACAATATTTCTTACTTAGATTCAGAAATAAGGTAGGAAAAAAATAAAATGCCAACTGCTGTGGTATTTTCTTAGGCTCTTTTTTTACCTTTAAGAAGTTAGTCTCTTGTTTATTCATTAGCAACCACTTAGACTTGTTTGCATGCAAAATAATAATAAAAATAAAATCATGACAGAGAACAACATACTTGTATTTAATAAGCAGGGTTCCACTAACATGACAGCTACTTGCCCATTATTTTTGAATGAGGTATTGTTTATATTAATTGCAAACTACCACATTTCAGCCAGACTAGAGTACATTGTGACAAGTTCTGCAAATTCATATTCCAGCTATTCCTGAGTTAACACTTTACTGGAAGTTCATCCACTAATGTGGCTGACTCCTGGTGAAAATAAATAAGCACTGGAAACCTGCCATAAACAACACTAGAACATTTTGCTCTGCATGGTGAAAATGAAAGAATAAGGAAGTGCAAAATGAAAGTCATTAGGTCAACATTATACTAAAACATATCTTAAAATACCAGAATAATAGCTATTTGGAAATGTACAGTAATTTTCTGCATGTGACATTTCAATCAGCCATTCATCTACCATTTCAGAGAACACAAAAATGTGTAATGGCTTGCAATATACTGTAGATAGAGTATGTTTATTTGTGCTGTATTATTATTATTATTATTATTATTATTATTATTATTAATAATAATAATATTATTATTATTACTGTTGTTATTATAATTATTATTATTATGTAGTTTTAGATAGAATAAAAAAATGAAAAGCTACAAAAAGTCAAAGTTAAATGTGTAGACAGAAAAGAAATAATGTGTACCATATAAGTACCCCTATTTATTTTGCGCTTCAGCTGTGCTTTCTCTAAATTGCAAGAAAATAAACTTTGCTCTGTTGCATTTCTTAAAATGTCTATTCAAGGCATTATGCTTGGTGACATTAATAAGTTCAGCTATCCTCTAATTAGGCCTTCTTCTCTTTTTATCAATATAAAAAGTTGGCCATTTTGATCAGCTTACCTGATAGACTGCTGCTCAGACTGCTGTTCCACTTAACACATGTAACAGTCTCTAAAATGTAATAAATAACCTTTTGTAGGGTGGAATATATAACTACAACTGTTAAAACATGTAAATATATTAACACCATCTATGTAAATGTGTTGATGGATTTATTTGCTGTAGATATCTCACTCATTTCACTTCTATTTTTCTCCAACATACTTTTCAAATGATGCCTTTTGCAATGAAAAAATAAAGCCCCGGGATTCATGAAGCTTGTGCCAGGTGCAGGCGTAGCGTAGGCGGTATAATGCCAAATATGGCCGCCGAGTGATTCAGGTACGATAAAATTCCACGTGCACTACCAGCGTACGCCAGATCTGCACAGCCCTCGGCTCAGGTATGCTAATCACCCCATGCACAGTACTGCACCATGCAAATGAAGGTACATAGCAATTCATTAAGTGATGCAGGCGTAGTGTAAGCCTACAGAAATGTAAACCAAAAAAAAACGGTTTACATTTTGCCAACAGAACATTGGAGCTATGAAAGCAGACCAGACTCATGTATTACAAAGTTAACATACGCCAATGGCTAAATATACAGCCAATGGTATAAGAAAAGATGCACAACACCTAAAAAACAACATTTAATGTCATGTCCACAGTAACGCAAAGTACAACCACAGGAAATGTGTGCGCAAATGGGAACACAAGGAAAATATATACAAATGTCATAAAATCGCAATGTAATACATATCATGATTTCACCATAATACTCAATGGTATGCATGGTACACCACAACCAAGCTGCAAGGGTTGCTAAGGGTCTGTGACAGTATTTGGTGCAGTAACTATGAATTAGTAGTCAATGTTATGCAAATGAGGCAAGTAATAGTGAATCGCAAATATCCCGCCGGACTAAGGATGTACCATACAGAGCAGCGCTACAACACTGAGGAGTGGTTTGGAGGTATACATGACATCAACAGTGGGGTGTGCCACCATAGCTGTAAGCACATTGGAGCAATGCAAATCCAGGCTGCCCATTGCTAAGCAAAGCCGCAGGATATGGGTGGGGATGTAGGTATAGCATTGTTTAGCTGAGAGCACATATGGTGCCTGAAAGCACATGTGTACGTGGATGAAAACATGCCCAAAACCCAGTAAGCGGACATACGCGCCACGCACCATAGCTCAAACAGGAAGGTTAGGGGAAGAAAATAAGGAAATGCCTCAGTAGGGAAATTGGAGTACAACTGAGCAATTAACACCTATTAACTCACAGTGGGCAATCAATGGCAGCTAACAAGTCTGCTCGCAGCAACCTGCAGAACAGGATAGGGGAGGTGTCGGATTGCAAAGAAAAGAGAACTGTCACCGCAGAGCAAAGCAAACCTGCAGTAGATCAGCCATAGAACACATTTCACAAGATGGAAAGTACAAAAGAAAGCAGGCTACTGGATGCATGCCAAAAAATGGGAGGGGAAACGTTAAGTAATGTTAAGGGAAGGGCAAGAGGTAATCCACGGCAGCTAAATGTAATTCAACACCAAAGGCACCACAATAGCAGTACCTGTGGTAAAACACATAAGATACCCTGTAGCTCCGATTGTACATACACACCCTATGACATCATCAGTGTTCAAAGCACAATAGTATAAAGTGTGAAGGCACCTCACACACACCTGTGTATTCCCAAACACTGCACCAATGGTGTAACAAGACAGGGAACTTTTACAATGTACATGTTGGAAGCTGCCATAGCTGTGATTCATCACCATGTGTTAGAGACTGAAGGTGTTGTGGAGGATGATGCTGACAACCACCACAGGCCCCGGAGGAGGAGAAGAGTGTTCAGACCAAGGGTAACCTACCAGGAGCTACATGATCTGGCGATAGTAGAGCATTACAGGGTGGACAGGGACATCTTACAGCAAATAGTTGAGCTGTGCCGGCCACGCCTGAGATCCAGAAACAACAGAGGGGAACCCATCCCAGTGGACATGAAGGTATGTGTAAACTTGAGAATACTAGCCACAGGTACCTTTCAAAGGCCAACTGAAGATATAATGGGGATCTCAGAGGCATCAGCATCCAGGGTACTACACTAGTTCCTGGATGCCATGTTACCACATGCCAATGAGCATATATACTTCCCCTAAACTCAGGAGGAGATGGCCAGCAATATGCATCTCTTCCACCATGTGGCACACTACCCGAAGGTACAGGGTGTGACAGACTGCACACACATACATATCAAGTCACCACCCAGTGAGCATGGTAGGCCCTACATAAACCACAAGGGATACCACTCCATCAACTGCCAGGTCATGTGCAATGCCCAGGGCATTATCATGGATGTGTGTGCTGGCAGCCCTGGAAGCTACCATGACTCCCACATCTGGCATGCCTCACAGCTGTTTCAGGTATTTGTCAGGGGGGACATCCCATATGGCCACCTTGCGGGGGATGCTGGCTATGCACTGGAGCCGTGGATGATGACTCCCATCAGAAATGCACACACACCCATGCAAGAATGCCATAATGAGGCACACGCACAAACCAGAATCATCATAGAGCGTGTGTTTGGGATGCTGAAATCACAGTTCCGTTGCTTAGACATATCTGGTAGTGCCTTGCAGTACTCTCCAGGCACGTGTGCCCACATCTTCATAGTATGTGCCATGCTACATAATATGATCCTGCTGAAACAGCTGCAGCAGGGACATAATGGTGAAGGCCCTCACAGCCCACCACAATTGCCAAGGCCATCACAGGCACAGAGGTATTTAGACCACGGACACCCTGGGACAGCCCCAGTAGGCAGACACAGGCGTGCCCAATATGCCCAAGCCTTGGCAAAGAGGGAACGTATAGCACATACACTGACACTGTAGGCCCCTATGGACTGACACACCTCTCCACCTGCACAGTAAACTGGATGGCACACACACACGACCACCTGTAAATTGTAATGTATAGGTGGCCTACTGTGTGAATCCTACATAGGCAGCCCTCAACCATTGCACACACAACAGCTATTAGAACAAGGAAAGTCAACACCTGAACAGTACATGCACCTAACAGCATATGTTGATACTGTATGTATAGGTTCCTAGGTACATCGGTAGGTACATGCCCAATTGTCAGAGGCCATTTATCAACCGAGGCAAGCAGTGTCTGCTGTTGCCACCACATCGATTAACCAACTGTCCCTCAGTGGAGCAGAGCCAATTGTGGGATCCATGTGTGTAATCACTGTTCCCCACACACTCTGCATGGATTCCCTGGTGTGTTAATGAGGGGCTCCATATAATGTAATCAGGGATGTAGTGGCAAAGCATGGGGAGTACCCATGACAGGTATATGTCACCCCAGCATGCTCCACCTATGGTCGTGTGAAGGTGTAGCACAATATAGTGTGTGGCTCATTGTGACATAGATTCCCAATGCTGGACAACATCCATTAAACATCACTTGGACATACCATTAATAGGTCTCATCCATATGTAAACTAACTGAGTTACACATTTGATTGCAGTATGGAGTAACAGCCATAGTACAGTCCACATACAAAACACCATAACATGTGTAAAAATCCCAGATGCCCAAGTGGTAAATGCACTGACTGTCGTGCATGTTCCCAGTTCCATGTCCTGCAAGGGCCATTATGTAATCCCGAAGGCACGAATAATGGATGTTGGATGCAGGTCATCAGATCAGGTTTAGCACATGTTAGTGGGTTTATGCATTGGCAAGTGCTGGTAAGCGTTGTTTAAACATGACTATACGTATATGCACAAAACAGGGCTAAGCTTTGCTGAATATCGCACAGATCACGGTCAACGATGTCCAGAACAGGTGAAACTAGCATTATTCACCCCTGTATTAATGGTGCCTGCTCTGAAAGGTAAAACGACCACTGCCAGGAGTAGAACACGCAATCATGTAAACAATCACCTAACACTAAGCTACCAGAGATGTGCCAATGGCAGGTGTGTATTGTGACAGGTTAAAACACAAATGTGTGGAGTTCAGGAAACAGTATACACCGACATGTACACAACGAAAGGTGTGTTCTCCCTCTCACTCTCTCTCTCTCTCTCTATATATATATATATATATATATATATATATATATATATAAAAAATAGAGATAGAAAGAGTGATAGAGAATAGAGATAGAAAGGGTAATATGGATTCACCTATATCTGCAAATATATAGATAGGTCAACGACATGTACACAACCATGGAGGTACAAATAAATAGGATACTGCCAGCTACCGAATGTTTTACATACCGACACGCATAATCACGAGGCTTAAAGACCAAAAGACCACAGTACTGGAACACTAGAACTGCATGTAATATTATCACAATGTTAAGGGACATTTAGTTATCGCTGCCAGTGCTGCGGTCCAGGTAGGTACTGTGTTCAACTGTGTTTCTGATTGCTGTAGTCTGTGGAAGTGTCTGTTGAGGGTGCCATGTGTATTTCCGTGGGACTGTAATGTGTGTGTGTGTGTTTGCATCGTGTGTCTGTTAGTGCTAACTCGGAGGTAGATCATTACGGTAGGTGTGGTTATAGCTGGCCGTAGGCATACGGTTACCATCTGTCCCACTTTAAGAGGGACAGCCCATCCTTGGGCAGTTGTGTCCTGACAACAAATATTAAAAAGGGCAAATGTCTGAGATTGTAGGACATAATTATGTCCCATATATTATGTAATAGTTGCATTAAATAGTTATTCCTGTATCTAAAATACATAAATGTTACAAGAAACATGATAAGTAGCTAAAGTGCTACAAGAATAAGTATGTATTTAGGATAAAAGTACGTTCTATCCTGTGTACTGACCATAGGTATGTGTTGGCCTGTAAACACCGATGTGTGTCCTGCAAATGTCCCACTATGGCCATTTGAAAAGGTGGCAACCCATGCCAAAGAGGTTCAGTCACCAACACAACTGCAATGAGTGCAAATATCTGTGACAGAAATACATGAGACAGCTGTCATTTAGTAACATTCCCTTACATATCGATGTATTTCCAGAGGTATTGAAGTATCAACCTCACCTGCAGGCTATATGCGAACCAATTAACAATGGCTCAATGTATAAGCCTGCAACAACCATAGTTTTAGTCTACTAAATGATAGATCTTCAATTAGGGAAGTAGCCCACACACACACACACATATGGAATATGTAGAAATGCAGTCCCCACAAACCTGTATATGCTATGTACACCCACCTACATCTCCCCCACACCTGAAACAATTGCAATGCAGACTGTAGTAACATCACAAACATCCACTCACTCAATTACATCTGCAGAAGCATTAACATACCTTGTGAGAGACACATTTGTAATGGTGCCATGTGAAATCAGAGCTGTTGTATAATGGAACAGACTGCGATGTTACAAGTTTTGTTTGCAATAGTCCCTTATCAGACGGTTGAGATGTAGAACCACATACTCTAGCCGTCACACACAATCCATGGGGGACATGAATTCAAAATATCCGTGTCACTCCAAATAGCAGTTGCAATTCCTCACAACAAAACACATACAGGCCGTCTCCCCAAAGGTAGGGGAAAAAGGGCAACACCCAAGTGGACAATTCAATTATACCCCACTGTTGCCGCGTAATTGGAGAATGGAGTAGCTGCACAGCTGATGTGCATGTAATAATTTACTCAGGAACACCAATTGGTGGCAGGATACCACATGTTACAGGTATCTACCTATATAAGGATGCCTTGCCATACATTCAAACCGTATGCTCATACCATAGAACTGTTTAAACAGGAAAGGTGTAAGAGAGACATTTATGAAGACACAGAATGCTAACAAGGTATGTAGAACACTCAGTATGTTAGTGTATGTAGAGCCTGTTTTGTATTAATTAAAGTGTACACAATGCATAAAGTGGGAAAAGGTATTATGTAGTGATGTCTTGTTGAGCATAGTAATGCTTGTAGAAATTGTATGCCCTGCTGTTGGCCACAAGGCAAATATCTCATACACCACAAGGGATGCTACATGAGGGCTTTAAACACAACAATTCCATACCACCTGCCATCAGTGGTAGGGTTTGTCCAACAAGTACTTGCCATAGCAGGGGATAGTATGTGTTGATATACTGTCACAGTAGGCATGTGTATGGGCATATAACGAGAATAACATGCCAAAGGTGGTCCTGCTGTGCAAGTATGCTTTGCATTATGGGATAATATTTAAAATATGTGTAATATACAGTATTGTAGGTAAATATGTCAAATATTTTACACAGCATAACTGTTATATCATGCAAACAAAAGGTATGTCTATTGGCATGTACAATACACAGTAACAGGATACATATGGCTTGTAGTCACGGGACACTGTAACAGAATGATAGCTAATTGAAATGGAAGAGCTACTCAATTATCCATGCACAAAGGACATGTAATAGCTTCACAGGTTCATAGTTAGGTACTATGCTGTCTGGCCAAGTCCATTTGTAAGCCCAACAACAGTGTTTTCACTGGCGGCACCTCCCTAGGGTAGTGTCATGTGTCTGTGAACACCAGAGCCATTTGTTACTTGCACCTGTATACAGTACAGCCACTGCAGTGATCCCTGGCATACATGTGTGTCTCCCATCCACCCATCGAAGTATCTCATGAAGAGTGCTAGTGAGAGTCCCTGCTTGATGTACATAGGAATCATGTTCCAAAGCATGGTGTGTGTCTGGTTCAGGAATGTATCCCTCAAGCACGTCCCACTCATCATTGCGTTTGTGTACATATCCATGAGCATGTTGCTCTCAGTGGCTTTTGCTTATTTTGCTTATGTGGAGTATATCCATCAATATTGTTGTGGACATGAACCCTGTATGTTCAGCAGAGGTCACCCCTGAGTATGCAGTATGCAAATGTGTTCAGTTGTGGTGTCTGTAGTTGTGCTGCATACGTCATCCTTCGGAGGTCAATAATCTTCATGGTGTCTTGATGTTGTGGTATGTAAAGCCGTTGCTGTTCTGTAAGGTACACCCCAAAATGGGGTGTTGTACCCTTGAACGTGTGTCATACGTCAGGAGTATAGAGGTACAATGGGTGCCTTTGTTCCAGCTATAAACCCATTACAGGTAAGGGTGGCCACGTAGAAGGATATCCATGCCACATTGGCAATATGGTTATCAAAGAAGTGGGTGCTATATACGTGTGTACTAAGATCCAGTATAATGTCACATGTATGTAGGGGACTACCACCTATGTGATAGTCAGTGGGTGATTGGTGTAATCCAAAGGGGATGTCTATGCACCTTGTGTCATGCAGCTTGAGGCTATGTTATCGACACCAGGTATCCATCACAGTTACACCCTTATGGAGGGTGTCTGTATCAGCTGGTGGATCAATCATGGCTCCTTGTTTGCTGTCGTCTGGAAACCTATTCAGGGAAAGTCCCTCTGTGCTAGCCTGCACCTCAGGGAAGCATATACCGAACATGAGGGGCCCTATGACCGAGGACTGTGGTACGCCAACTGTAACTGACTTACAGTAATTACTATGGTATGCTACCCTCACTGTGTGGGTCCTGTCTGTGAGCCACTTTGCATAACATCTCGAGACATAGAGGTCAATGTGCAGGTGGATGTGTATGTTGTCAATACCAGAATGGAGAATGGTGCTGAAAGCCAATGAGAGGACAATGTAGGCTGTGTGGACCCCCTTACCGTCATCAACTACCCTGATAACTGTATCAAAGGAGTCCACCAGGTGTAGGAGCCATGGTCTGGCCCTAACAAATCCAACCTGGGTGGCATCAAAGGTCTGGAGCCCACCAATGTCTCTGTGAATGACTTCCATGATGATGTGCCCCATAGCCTTGCAGAACAGTCCAGCCAGGCATATAGGGCAATACTCCCTCTGGTTCATTGTGGCACCACCTGTGTGGAGTGTGATAACTGTTGCTGTGTGCCATTCAGGGGCCACAATGTCTGATACAAGGCTATTAGTGAATCTGGTGGCCAAGTGGGGAACCATGTAATTCTGAGGTTTGTGTAAATTGCAGCCTGGGATGTTGGACGGTCACATGTAGTCTGTGTTCCAGGCCTTAGAGAGTGCAGGTTGGAACTGCGTAGTTGTGACCACAGGGACTCTGCATTGTTCCTGTATAGATTTTGGCCCTGTAGGGAGTGAGAGGGTGTAAAGTTAGCATTGAACCTATCTGCCAGGATGTTGCCAATATCAGTCAGTTCTGAAAATGTTCCTGCCTAACCGCCGTATGTCAGCACAGATGTGGGTATTGCCATTGAATACTGACATACCTCCACAATGCTTTATGACAGTCCTTGGAATGTGTCGCAGTAATGTTTATGCAGCTAGCTTTGGAGGATGTGATAAGGGATCATGGATTCCTACTGAGGCTGACCAGTGAGCTACCCCACCCATGGGATTGTACTCCACTTTGCAACAGCCTCCACCTTTTGTTGTACATTATGCCCATGGAACTGGACCCCCAGAGTGGCGTCCATTATCTGGTGGGTACCATCATGGCTCTGTTTGGGATAACATGATCCATGCAGTCGTGTAAGTGCTAATGAAGTGCAGTGGTGTATGTTTCAGCATTTGTAAGTACATTGTCCATCTGCACGGGTGTCATGACGTATACTACCGCTGTCATAAGATGTTTGAAGTAATCTTGTACTGTGTATTCCGTGAAGGGTGTGGTGCCGGGATGTGGATAACAAGGGTGATTAGCATACGTTTGGAAACTACCAACAAGGGGATAACCCCAGGTGTGGAACACCAGTCACATGTTGGTAATGTCCATGTCTAGGATATTGTTGGCCTTGGTGGTGGTGTGTATGGGTTGATCCAGCCGATTGGAGGTTATGAATCCCAGAAAGTGTTGGCCTAATGTGTTGGTACATGAGTAGGTATCCCAGTTAAGTGTGGGGTAGTGTCAGTCTCACATCAGTAGTTCCTGTCTGAACCCTACTGTCCAGTACAACAAGAAATGAGGGCCAGTAACCATGGGGTATGGTGTGGAATCTGTAGCAAGTTACAATGTGTATAGCAGTTCTGGCCACAGTTAGTTGCACATGGATTACCTCTGATGCATTGTGCTAAGTAACCAGCCTGGAGGTGTGTACATCCTTGTGAAATATGGACACACCTCCGCCGTGGGTGTTCCGGTCCTGGTTACATGACTGAAAGGTGTGGTCTGCGTATAACCTGTCAGTGCAGGTGTGCTCTCCAGAGCCTAGAGGCAGGTCCCAGTCACTGCAGAGATATCGAAGTGGTCCATTATAAGGAGTGCCTCATCTGAGTGTGTTAGAGATGAAGATGTCAAGCATTGAGTAACATTACCCCAGGTTTTGCTTGCCTGTTCCTGTTCTGGTGGTGAATATGTTATTGGAAACTGTCCAAGACAGGCAGTATAGGAGCAGCAAGAGCCTTACATGTTATCTGTAATCCCAGGGTCGACAGGTGCATGTCATCTGTGCCAAAGCATCGTGTTTTGTTGACCATGTCATTCAAAGCAGACAGATACTGGATGCCTGTGGAATGACAGCAGAAGCATAGGCAACTGTTGAAGTGAAACATTCAGTCGTTGTACAGTTGTATCAGTCTGGATGAATGCAGAATGCTTCTCAGGGCTTGGGCGATACCTTCCTGGGATACAAGACTGGAGAGCTATTGCATGTCCCTGTACATGTAGTCCAGGAAGTTACATCTCAGGGCAGTCACACTAACATGGAGAATGACAGTCAAATTGTACCTGGTGAGGTGTGGCATGGGTGCATAGGTTATGTTGTGGATCCTGTTACCTGACAGCCAGATGTAAGTGACTATCGCCTTGTGTAGCCTGCTGAGTGGGACATCAGTGTGACCGCCTACAGAGTCACCTATGACTGGTGTGTTGGGCATGTTATAACACCCTATTGGCTGTAGTTGATGGGCACACATGAATCTGTGGGCTATAAGTAATTGGTGTTGTGTTTGGTGATAGGGGCTTCCTCTGCTGCCTACACAGAGAGTATGAAGAGGTTCTGCAAATGTCATAGTCGTACTATGTGTGGCCTGTGGTGGTGGAGATCTAGTGAGACTATGTGATGAGTGGGGTGTGTTGCAAATGTTTAACGCCCCCACATGAATGTCAGGTTCAGTCTGGGTTGGAGAGAGAGCATTACCCCCAGCATGGCTACATATGTGCATCTCCCACAGGCTGTAGTGTCATATGTTGGGAGGTGAACATTGACTGTGTACATGAGACAATTGCTCTATTGCCTCATGTTTGCCATATTCATCATATAGACAGGCAATAACACTGGTAATTGACACTTGGACATGCCTGTATATTCAACCATGTCTCACAAGATATGTGAGGTACATTTGTACAACAGCTGTTGTAGTGTAAGCAAGCTGGAAATGTAAGAACAAACAGTGTACTTGTAGGAAATGTGTTGGAATGGGTGCTATAGTAATTAGTAGCTCATGAAGTGCTTACATGTTCTGAACAAGTGCTGAGCATGAATATGCAATACAGATAGGGTGTTGGATAATATAAACCCACTGCAACCCACAAGTGGAGACACCAGTCATAATGGGAGGCACTGCACTATTACCCTGCTGAGTATGGCCTGCAAGTCCATGACCCTTTATTAATGTAGATGTTAGCAGTACAGATGTAGATGACAGTACGGATGATTTCACACTGCATAGCATACCTGTGACAGGTCATAGGACATCATCACCCATACTGTGTTCCAGCTACACTGAGTATACTAGATGTACCTTCGTATGTTCTACCAGTGGCCTGTTGACAGAAGCAACACTACAAAAGGTGTCTGAGTGACATGTGCATATCACACCAGTGACAGCTACAGTAAAACAGGGTTAATGTTTTGTACTCCCCCCTCATTGTAGCCCATACCACACAGACAAATGGGAGGCATCTGCATATGTAAGGATGTGAATGGCCATGGCCTAGGAGCAATAGCTGTCTCAGTGTTGTGGACAACATACAGAATGGGCTTTGTGGGTGGGATGTGTGACATATGTGCACAATCTGACAGCTGCTAATAGCATTGTCACCACTAGGTGAATAACCCTGTACCCATTAACTACCACCTAGGCAGCAGTCAACATTATGGACACTGTGTGTAAGGGATGGTGCTGTGCAGTTCACCTCCCTGAGCTGGTGACGTCTCCAGGTCTATTAGGTAGCCATACGAGGCACCCAAGTCATGACAGGGTGCCATCCATGAGTATGGAGATCATTGGACAGGCATACTCAGCACTCAGGTGACCAATATCAGATCACATATCACCTTTAAGAGCTATTGGCCATGCGTGGATGGGCGACACCAGCCTTCACAATCCTCACCTCCACTATGCAGCATGCTGGCTACCTTGCATAAAGACATGTGCAACACTGTGATGTTGGACATGCTACACATACATATCCTGATCTGAAAGACATACGTCATGGACAGCCACCTTCCTACTGCAAGGATCACCACATGTTGGACAGATCCCTGTGCCATACATGTTGCATACTCCTGCCATACCATGCAACCCTGTCCATCAAAGCTGCACATGTCATCTGTCATACATGGTGCGATGACCGCATGGTAGATGTATCATTAACTGTCTGGATCAGTAATGTGGCACTGATGCACCTGGCGGTGGCAAAATGGCTGTCGGATACAGCTAGAAAACCTCACATCCTATGCCCATACATGGCCCAGAGCATACACACTACTGCATGACCTTGCCCATACATGCTATAGTTGATAACCATCCCTGCAAATAACGTCCAGCTAGCCATTGTCCCATGTGTATCACATGTGCAACACAGGTGATACATGGCAGGATGTTGAACTGCTGTACAGTGCCATGTAGATGCATATGGCAACACACATGCATGTAAAGGTTTCCATGTGCATGTCTGCATTGTCACTGCTCATGTCCGTTAAGGCAGTGTATGTGTTGATATGTGACATATACACAGCATCACGGTCAACAGCATTACTGTGGTCATATCCAGGCATGTGCTGATAGGTAAAAACACCAGTACAGGCAAACAGACATGCCCACATCAAGACAGCATTTACATGGAGTATGAGCAATGTAATGAGATGACACGCATATATGGTGATGATATCCAATGCACAATGGGTGTTACATGTATGTGACACAAACATGTCAGTTGTGTCAGTGTCATGACGATTTGCAAAGATAACTTTTCATATGTACTAGATTTAATACAAATGTATGTGCAGCTGTATCTCTGTACATCTTTGTGATACTGTGACCTGTCTCCATGATTATGTCTTCCAGATAATGCCTCGTTCATGCCTGCCAGCGTATAGCCGCCTGAAGGATGATGCCCTCATACCGTACCTCCATGTTAACTTTGAGGTATTGTTCAGCCATGTGCCACAGCATGCCCAGCAGTGTGACAACCTGTAGCAGGAACTTCACAAGAGGGTTAATGATGTGGGTGGCCATAACCACACCTACCAGTAGGTGCGCAGACACTGCACTGACCTGATATGACATGCGAAACATCGTGCCAATGCAATCGCCAGGGAACAAGGTAGAACAGGTGGTGGGCCACCAACCCAGCCCCCACTCACACCTACCGAGGAGCTACTGGCCAGCCTGGGGACACCCTCAGAGCAGCATCCACAAACACTAGCTGCCATCGTGGAGGTGGGTGTCTCCCAACCACCGATCCTGTAGTTGCCTGGTAAGTCACTACTGCACATATAACTAATATCCCGTTTAGTTGCATGTGTCACTGTACAATATGTAATGTAACATCATATGCAAGGTATGTTTACACACATGCTGCATACTATAGTATGCTACCCTGTATATGCACACATGTGCATACTATATGCTATTGTACAGGCGAATGTGTTAACATGCACAGTGCACCCTGTAGCTGTCATACAGTCATGGATAATGTTCAAACTGCTGTGTCACCCCTATACAGGTACCTCTGGTGTGCCGCACAGACATCAGTCTGTTGCAGGTGAGACAGTTATCAGTATCAGGCATGTTAATGCATAGATCTATTTGCCATGTGGCCAGTTAACACATGTACACATAATGTATGGTCCAGTCACGATATACAGGTCACATCTGTCATCAATCACACTGGCTACCCATGTGCAATATATACAAACTAAATGGAACACAGACATGAAACCACAGTATCTGTCATTGCTAGATGTGTGGACAGCTGTGCATACAATGGTGGAGGTGTTGTTCAATGTAAGAATATGTACTATACATTGGAACAACACATGTGTGGTAAGCAAACAGTACCACACAGTGAGCTGGGATATGGGCAGCCCACAGGATTCACCATTGTGGAATATGCCCCTTCAATGGGTGCACAAATTGTGATGTGCCATCTGACATGTCCCAGACATGTAGTGTTCCGGCTGCAACATTGTCTCACTATCCCATAATACATACCCCACATACCAAACATACAACCCTTTGTCTGCATAACCCTGTGGACAGTGACGTATCTGACATCTATGGGTGTGTGTCATATGGGACAACACAGACATGTGAGATAGACGGCCATCACAAACATTTGGCCAAGACATGTTCACACATGGCCATGGAGGATGGCCAGAGACATGTAGCAACACACAGTAGATGTGATGTGTATACACCCTGTTGCACATTGTCCATACATGGTCCAACTATAGCCTTTGTTGAATGGTTATATAGTTGATGTGGAACACTGGACATCCTAAAAGTCTGTGCACAGCTTGTAGAGGTGTCACTTAATTTGACCATATAAGATGTGTTGAACATCATGACTGTGTCACAGCATTACAGTAGTCACCTGTACAGCTTCCACAGACATAGACACCACATTAGGCCACAGATACAGTACATTTCCCTTGCTGCTGTATGACATCACTGTCAGCCATGCACCTCGTGTGTGTGGTACATAAATGTCATGTGGGACATGGTGTATTGACAAGTCTGCCATGTGTGGAAACTGTTGCCAGGCAGCTAAGACATTTTATTAGTTGTGCAGGGGTGTCATCCGTAGGTCTTCCGGTGACCTGTCACATGACACAGCATGGTTTAGTGTGTATACACCTCAGTGACGTGGGTCACAATCCACAGTAGTAATGTAATGTGTATGCACGCAGTCATTTCTATGCACTGTGCGTGTGTATTCCACACTCTATAGCAATATAGATGCCTCATGATGCCATACAATGGCACAGTGTCTGTACTTCACACTGTATAGCAATGTAGACATCTCATACTACCCTTCAATGCTCATGCACATCTGCTAAAAGTGCATTCTATCTGTAGGGCATGCAGACAACACTGCAATGTGATACCCATTACACTGTTGTACATGTGTCAGGACACCATTGTGTCAGACATGTATGCATGTCAATGCACACGTCAGCAGATTACATGTCATACTACATGTTAATGTCAAGGTCACATCAGCCATGTGTACTGTTAACCTGTGCTGGTCCACATGGTGTATCACAGGGATGCATGCTTACTACCATGATTGTGTGAACTGCATGGCTTCTGATATGACACTGCTTGCTGTTGTGTGCAACCCAGGAATGTATGCTAACTACCACTATTAATGTCTGAGCTGCATGCCGTCTGCTGTATCACATGCATGCTGCATGCCTTCTGTCAAATCACATGCATGGTCTGTCTCTGTGTCTGTGTGTGTGTGTCTGTCTCTGTGTCTGCGTGTCTGTGTCTGTCTCTGTGTGTGTCCATGTGTGGATCTGTCTCTCTGTCTCTGTCTGTGTGTCTGTGTCTGTGTCTCTGTCTCTGTCTCTGTCTGTGTGTCTGTGTCTCTGTCTCTGTCTGTATCTCTGTCTCTCTGTCTGTGTGTCTGGGTCTCTGTGTCTCTGTCTGTATCACTGTCTGTGTGTCTGTGTCTCTATTGTAATGTAGAGTCTTTCTTTGCATTCACAGGTGATGTAGGTGCGTTACCCTCCTGTGGTCCATCTGATGTTAATGCCCCCACAGACTCTAGCAGTGATGAACATATGCATGAGGTACAGGCAGGGTTGCCAGGGGCTGAATCTGTGCCAATGGTTGCCATCCCAGCTATACCCCCCTCTTCCCTGCGCACAGTTCTCATGCCAACACATACCCCATCACCAGTGGCCATACAGGAAGGACAGTCAGTGTGTGTTAGCTTGGAACAGGAATGTGTGGTGGCTATAGAAGGTGTGTCTTCACACCATGGTGTCAGTGTAATGACTGCAGATGTGCCAAACAGGCATGTGGCCAGTGCTGCTCGTAGGAGGACTTCTGGCAGACATGCACCTGCAGGACAGAGCGCAGCGGCTGGTGTCACCGGACGCATGTTTCAGACTGTAATGGCGGCACAGGCACATGCTGAATGGCAGAAGAGAGAAGGGCAGAGGCTTCAGAGGGCTGCTATCAGTTCTTTAAATGACAACATCCAGGCATTGGCAAATGCTCAACAGCAGATTGCTGACGTTCTGGACAGGCGATTGGGTGACATGGTTGGAATCCTTGATCGTGACATGGCAATCTGCAAGCATGAGCTGTCTGTGTTGGAACATCTGGTAGGAGTGAGGCATAGGCCACATGGACGTAGGCCAGCTACACCACCTGCTGCAGGTCAACGTGAATGAGCTACCTCACATGCCCACTCCCACAGTGCCGGTAGCAGTAGCAGTGCAGCTGGTGCTGCGCTGTCCACACCATGACACAGCAGGCCACGTGGGCATTGCCCTGGACATTCCCAGTGGGGACACAGTTCCAGTGGACATGTATCATCGGACAGTAGCCAATCTGTACCTCTGCCTGGTAGTGCCCGTGCAACCCCTGGCAGGCACAGGTCACGTGGCCGTGGCCAGACACAGTGAGCTGTACATCCTGGTCTGTACAATCTGCAGCTGTCAATAATACCCCTGTGTAGGCCAGACACATGGCAGAACTGTGTGCACACATACATGCACACAGCAGAAACATCTGTAGGGCACCGCAACACCCACATGCATAACAACCACACATGTCCAATCAGATCACCGGCCCTAACTCACACACATGATGTCATCCACTAGTGCAGCCTATGCCCTTGGCAAACATTATCACCCTGTGAATATGATGATGCCTGTGCTGCATCCCTGTCATCCACACCATCAGTGCAGGGACATGCTCATATGGTCTGATGCACAGGGTGAACAGAATAGTGAGATAAGTGTATATTACATTTGTTGTGTACTGTTGACATGCACCAGACATACCATGTAGTACAGGTTTAGAATGTATTGTTATATGTTCACAGTATGTGTCTTGGTAACAACAGTAACAGCATGTTGGTAATGATGCCCTGCTTCCCTCCTTAAGGTCTAATTGCATGTGCCAATAAGAAGCAGTGTTTGCAGTTTCCCATGTGTAAATGTGGAGTACTCACAGGCATGTATGGCAATACCAGCATGCTATACATAGCCTCACCCTCACTGTTAGAAAGGCTACCATTCCACAGATGTCCACACATCTACTGATCCAGAAGCATGTGAGCTGCTTAATAGGCTGCAGTGGCTAGAAACGTGAAATCCATACTGGGTCACATCACAGGTACAGTGACATGGTGTGGGGGGTTTACACAGCAGTCTGGCTGATGTCAAGGGTAGAGGCCAGTTGATAGCATGAGGTCTCATTGTGTAGCAATAATACACTGTCACATTACAGGATGAGAACATGCACAGACATACACGGAAACACACAGTAACATACCCACACTCACGGGGTCAATGACACTATAATGCACACTCGATAATGTTGAGGTGAGGACCCCTGCCTATGTGGTAATCACCTTCACAGTACTGTGCACCCACATGATGCAACACAGAGCATGAAGATGTACAGGTAGCCAGTAAGGCTGAGACTGACGGCATCAATAGGGTAGCAGATTGCATCACCATGAGGGGTTAGGGATCCTGTCTGTTCTGTATGGTAGCATACACCCTCACTCCATGCACCAGACAGCCATACATACATACACACACACACACACACACACACACACACACACACACACACACACACACACACACACACACACACACACACACACTGTGGAGTCCACAAATGTCATTCACATACAGATAGCTGACATGTGTGTGATACACACACCACCCCTGCCTATGTCTTGCTTTCTACACTGCAGTATGTACAGATCTCTACAACAGTGTACAGGGTTGTGTAACAATTGGGATGTATTCCCCACCATACGTGGCATATATGGTCACACAAGCAAACACACATGGCAGTACTGTGAATCATACACCTGCTATATGATGATATGTCTGGCAGACATGCAGCAGTTTTGGCTGCATTATGTGTACCGATGCTACCTTCGGCAATTGTGCTGCTATATGCACATGGGAGGACGCAAGTGTTACAAGTGTCAAGTGATTTACAGTCAGTAACACCCTGACCGCTGTGTAGGTTGTATGTATTCACCTTCAAGTAACAGTAACATAGCGTACTGTTTGCACATGTCATGGTAGGATGGCTTGTGACACACCTGTGAGCTGTCTTCAGCAAACATCCATCTTGAAAGGTGGGCCACCCCTTTATGTACACACATCCATCCATACCTGATGTACATCATACCGTACTGTCAGTATTTCACCATATACAGGTGTCAATGATGGGGCTGCATTGCAACTGCATGTTGTAGTTAGACACAGATGAACTGCATACATCAGCTACTGCACATGCATGGTAGCTGAATGCACACCACTACATGTACAAGTGTGTTGGTCCTACATTCCTGTCATGTAGCCATGTTTGTATGCATTGCAATTGGTGGACATGTGTGATGACATACATGACACATGGACTGTTGTATGATATGATAGTTGTCATGGGTAAATAGTACAGAGGGAATGTTACCTCAGTCAACATTGCTACCTTATGTACTGTTAGCATTCAACAGTCATGGACCTACCTTCCATGTGCATGTGTGTGATTGCTGTAGCCACTTGTCTGCACGGAGGACAGCAAAAGCTATGCTATGTACATATGTGTTGTGTGTGTGTGTGTGTGTGGGGGGGGGCATGTACATATCCATGGCAATTACATGTATGTCATATCCAAACATGAGTGTTGTTTGGTGTACAGCAACAGTCATCTGTTACAGCTGTGTAAGACCCAGGGCCCCTGTTATGTGTAGAGCTGACCTGGTTATGAACAGTGGTATCATTGCATTGCATAACACATGATGGAACCCTGTCAGTACATGTGTAGTCTGTACAGTTGCTGTAGACCTATGTGCAGTCCACTGGCGATGAGTAACATGGTGTTGTAGTAATGTATGGATGTGTTTTGCTGGTCCAAGGACATGGTGATGTCTGAGGGCTACATAGTAGAATGCGGCATTTACCACTGTGATCTGCACCTGAGACATCTGTGATGGCTCTTGAGTGTGTACTGGTCAGTACATGTAAGTGGCCTTCATGTACATGGGGACACTAACACCTGGAGCGGTCCATCACGGTCTTATGGCCCACATGTCTGTATCTGAGGTATACGGTGGTAGAGCTATTGTGCACAACTGTGCCATATGCCAGGTGTTACTCACTGCAGAGATGTCTGTATTCCCCATTGTTGGATCTGGATTGTCAGCTGTGATTATGAACGCTACACATCTAGCACTGACGACTGGTGTCAGATATATGTAGTGCAGCGTTCATGCTAACAATGTTCACTATCGACACACTGTGCCCTTCCGTGTTTAGAATCCGTGTGCATACAAGACAGCCCTTTGCTACTACTAAGTGTGTGAGCATGCCCAGTACGCCATTGTGTAGATGGACACACATTCCATTCCAAACGGACGTGTGCTACTAAGTGTGTGAGCATGCCCAGTGACACCTTTTGTTGGTTATGTGCCTCTGTGTATGGGCATGACCACTGAAATCCTGTATAGCGATAGTGGTCATCCAGGCAACAGATGTCCATATCCCACGTCAGGATGGAATCCTACATTGAACACACTGGTTGACTGTCTTGAAAGTTGTACAGTCTGTGGCGCGTCTCATATCTATGTAATGCAATAGTGCTCCGTAGATAGGAAGTTGTCCCGCTCACACCACTGCCGTGTGTTTGTCTTTGTCTACCTTGGAACAGTAATATGCTTTTAGACTGCTCACTCTCCATACATTCCCTGTCGGCGTCTTTGCCTTTGTTAATGATATCATCCACCTAGAAGTATGCCTCTGGGAGTGCTGCATTCCAGTAATCTCGGTAGCGCATTCTGTATCTGCGTAATGCTGGAGTGTGATAAGGTAGTTAGGTGTATGTTTGACTCCCAGCCCTGCCAATTGTGTGTGTCTGTGTGTTTCCAGCTGCCTGGGGACAGAGTAATGCTTTTAGACTGCTCACTCTCCATACATTCCCTAACGGCATCTTTGCCTTTGCTGATGATGTCATCCACCTAGAAGTATGCCTCTGGGAGTGCTGTGCTCCAGTAATCATGGTAGCGCATTCTGTAACTGCGTAATGCTGTAGTGTGATAAAGTAGTTAGGTGTATGTTCGAATGCCAGCCCTGCCAAGTGTGTGTGTGTGTGTCTGTGTGTATCCAGCTGCCTGGGGACCGAGTAATGCTTTTAGACTGCTCACTCTCCATACATTCCCTAATGGTCGGTGTGTTTGCCTTTCCTGATGATGTCATCCACCTAGAAGTATGCCTCTGGGAGTGTTGTGTTCCAGTAATCTCGGTAGCGTGTTCTGTAACTCCGTAATGCTGTAGTGTGATAAGGTAGTTAGGTGTATGTTCGACTCCCATCCCTGCTAATTGTGTGTGTCTGTGTGTTTCCAGTTGCCTGGGGACAGAGTAATGCTTTTAGACTGCTCACTCTCCATAAATTCCCTATCGGCATCTTTGCCTTTGCTGATGATGTCACCTATCTAGAAGTATGCCTCTGGGAGTGCTGTGTTCCAGTAAACTATGTAGCATGTGTTCTGTAACTGCGTAATGCTGTAGTGTAATTAGGTAGTCAGGTAGTATGTTCTAATCCCAGCCTTGCCACGTGTGTGTGTGTTTCCAGCTGCCTGGGGACAGAATAATGTTTTTAGACAGCTCACTCTCTGTACACTCCCTATCGGCGTCTTTGCCTTTGCTGATGATGTCACCCACCAAGAAGTATGCCACTGGGGGTGCTGTGATGCTGAAACTCGATAACGCGTTCTGTTACTGCATAATGCTGTAGTATGGTAGAATAGACAGGTAGGTGCTCGATTCCAAGGCATGGCAGGTGTGTGTGTTTGGCAGTTATACCCTAATTGTTGGTATATGTGGGTGGCTAGCTGCAGGATGTGTTCAGTTTGTTTTGTTGCTGACCTATATAGTGTCCACAGCCCACATATTCTGCCAAGACACTGGGTTGTCAACACATACATTCGCCAATAGGTCTGGTGAGTAAATGTCAGCAGCCCTACTCTTACCCTTAATACATTCTGACCCGTGTGACACAACAAAACACACATGCCTTGATAGTAACAACACTACATGATGCAGGTGGCACATGTAGTTTCCTTTTCATTCCTGTCTAATGCTTTGCTGTCATGTGGTCCGCTGTTGTGATATAAATGCAATATCTACATATGTGTGTATATGTATATGTGTGTATGTATGTATGTATCTATATATATATATATATATATATATATATATATATATATATATATATATATACTATGTATATATGTATACATATAATATATAAGATATATGTAGATATAGAGAGATAGACATAGATATATACATATATGTCGGGGGACATCAGCACTATTGAATGTTTGTGCCAGATGATCTGTACGTGATAACCTCGGATGTATGTATATCTGCCATGGCGTAGTGGTAATGCACAGGGTCCTGGGTTGTAGTCATGTAGACACTGGTAATTTTATTACTGGGAAGACCATGGGACATCGAATACAGTGATAGTAAGGCACCTGTTACCAGTTCTGTATGGATCTGAGCGACACTAAGCAGTGGTTAATAATTTGGAGGATCGGTATGGGTCATATAACTATTCATTAGAAGACTATACTATGCAGATGAGGTTGACAATAGTGTATCCCATTTATCCCCAGGGTGTGATACTGATCCCTGGAGTGTATGTGTGTAGATAGCCGGGTGCAGGCCTCGAATATAGTTGACAGCATGGGAGGGGGATCAGGCATACTGTACGTACATTGCACACATGTGCCTCGGGAGTGCTCTTGCCTTAGCACGCCTAAGCTAGGGGTGTGTCTATACCTGCCTGGAGACATTGGGGGGGGGCAAAAGCAGTAGTGGGGTAGTCAGGGTGAACAGGCTGCACAAACAGGTGATGATCAGCACAATCAGCAGATTTCATGGCCAGCCCACACCTGAACAGTACGGTAATGTCAGCAAGCAGCATACACACATGTTTCTTCTGCACGGTACACCACCGGTGTATACCTGCAGGGACATATCACAACATAGTCCAACAAAATGAGAAGGGCTGCAGCAGGCAACATAGACCAACATGTGCAGGAGGCTGAGGGCAGTGAGGATGTGTATGCTGTTGAACAACCCTTATTGGGGTGACATAAGACTTTATAGACCCAGGGTGACTTACCAGAGGCTACATGAGCTGGAGATGGTGGAGCACTATGGGGTGGACAGAGACCTCCTACAGCGGCTTGTTGACCTGTGACTGCCACACCTTACACCTCAAACAGGCTGAGGGAAACCCATCACAGTGGATACCACTGTATGTGTTGGCCTAGGTATACTAGCCACAGGTACCTCCCACAGCACAACTTAGGATATCATGGGGATCTCACAGGCATCTGCATCCAGAGTATTGCATCAGTTCACAGATGCCATGTCAACACATGTTAGTGCGCACGTACATGTCCCCATTTCACACTGAGCTGATCGAAGGAAAGATACTGAGAAAACTCGGAGCTATAATATATAACATTAAGTATCCTGTTTTGTGTTTATTTTGTTCTTTATTTCTTTGTTATTTATAGCACTTTGTGTACTGTGTATTTTTCTAGCTAGTTTCACTGTGTGTGTGTGTTATTAACTGGAAATTGTCCACTTTTATTAAGCATTTGTTGGGTTGTTTGTTTCTGATAACTTGTTGCAGTTAAACTCTTTTTTCTAGAGGCTCCTTTAGATGTTTAAAACTTTCATTTAAAGGCTCACTGCTGCTTTTCAGCTGTGAGAAACATTTCTGCAGTTTGTTTCCCACCCTCCCTCGCTGTTGGTAAAGTGTTTTTATAGTTGGTGGCTTTGCAGTTGCCCGCCCCTAGTGTAAATTAGAACTGGGACCCTCCTCCCAGTCTAGTGTCATTACCTCATTCTACCAGTACAGGGAGAACACTTGAGGAGGCCAATCAGCTTAGTTTCTGCTACTCATTTCTCTCTTTCCCTTCTCTCTTTCCACTTAAAAAAAAAACAAAATTATTTGCTTTTACTGTATTTGTGTTTCTTCCTACTTTATTTTGCTTTTGTGTCATCTTAAAAGTACCCAGTTGTATTTATTACTGCTTGGTGTAACTCATTCTAAGCCTTTTAGTTTAAGCACTTGGGCTTCAGACCAGTTGTTTTACATTAAGAAGGTTTGTGGTCTGCACTATAGTGGCAGAACAGGTAGCTTACATCCTTCTGAGTTGGGAACTGCTGATTGAGGGCTCAGTGTCTGTTATTCTAAAAGTGTATTAATTCTGGTATAAGCATTTGGGCTTCAGGCCAGTTATTTTACATTAAGAGGGTTCGTGGTCTGCACTCTTGTGGGAGGAGAGGCTGGACTCTGCCCTTCTGAGCTGGGAATTTCTGGTTAAAGGCTTATAGTGCCTGAATATTTGAACTGTTTCTTACTGAAATTTGTACACCTTGTTTGCTGTAGCATAGACTAGATCCAGGCCTGTTGAATTTAGCTTTGTTTGTATAACTTGAGCACTAATCCAGGCATTCTTTAAAGTATTCAATTGTGTTTATTACTGCTTGGTAGTAACTTGATTAAAGTGTAGATATCATTCTAAGTCTTTTGGATTAAGCACTTGGGCTTCAGACCATTTGTTTTACATTAGGAAGGTTTGTGGCCTGCACTGTGGTGGCAGGACAGGTAGCTTACATCCTTCTAAGTTGGGAACTGCTGATTGAGGGCTCAGTGTCTGTTATTCTAAAAATGTATTAGTTCTGGTGTAAGCACTTGGGCTTCAGGTCAGTTATGTTACATTAAGAAGGTTCGTGGTCTGCACTCTTGTGGGAGGACAGGCTGGACTCTGCCCTTCTGAGCTGGGAATTTCTGGTTAAAGGATTATAGTGCCTGCATATTTGAACTGTTTCTTACTGAAATTGGTACACCTTGTTTGCTGTAGCATAGACTAGATCCAGGCCTGCTGAATCTAGCTTTGTTTGTATGTTTGTTGTTTGTTTGCTTGTTATTTCCCTGAAATGCTAATTCCACCTGAAACATGGCTTTTCAGTGCTTCTGTGGATCCCTAGTGATATCTGCATTGCTTACTGTACTTATTTCCTTGTTTCACTTCAAAGAAAGTTACTGTTTGCCATTTTTGCATTTAAGTTACCTGTAACAAATTGCATTTAAGTTACCTGGCACTTGCTCACTAAGTCAGCACTAAAAAATTAAAAGCACTACACACTCAGAAACTCCTCTTGATTACCTTGTTCCCCATTGGCCCTTTTTTCAATTATAAAGGAATTCCCAACACTATTCTAGCATGTCCAAAGGTCAGTTGTCAATCTCCTCTCCAGTCCAGCTGGTGAATCTGGGAATCTTGAGGCAATGTTACAACTGCCTCATGTACACAGACAACCCTCTCCTCCTCCCAACAAATTCCAACACATGTGAGAGATGCAACCATATAGCCAAACTGGAGGATAAGCTTTCTCAACTCAGTACGGGCGTAACCAGTCAGGAGGAGAAGGAAACCACACTCACTACAATTCCAGTCTCACATAGACCTACCACGACAGCAAACCAAACACATAAACACACAAAAACGTACTCGGAGGCACTAAATAAAAATCTGTCTAAGCAGCAGAGACCTCCAAAGCAAACACCCAAGCAACCGCTATCCCAAAACAAAACACATGCAACACATAGCTCACAAAGCCAGTGTGCCGAACAGTCACAGCCCTTAAGGCTAAACAACACACCTGATACACTTGTAATAGGTGACTCTATCGTCAGGCACACTGACGTCCCACTCACCAGACTGAACAAGGAGAAGGTCACAGTGAGCTGCCTGTCGGGCGCTAGAATCCATCACATAACACAAGCACTCAGGTCACTCCAAGGCAAGTACAACTATGACTCAGTCATTGTCCATGCTGGTGTGAATGACCTGAGATGTACCTCCCTGGACTACATGAAAAGAGACATAGAGGAGCTCTCTGAGCATGTAGGCCAGGCTGGTGTGACCCTGACCTTGAGTAGCATCCTACCCTCACAAAGAATGATGCCACAATATGAAGACAAGAGGATCAATTTCAACAATTGGCTTAAGTATTGGTGTCATTCAAAGGGAATCCAATGCCTGTCAGCCTGGGATGACATGCTCGACAAGCCACGATGCTTTGCTAGGGACGGCTTGCACCTGTCACCCCTGGGCTTTTGAATATTGGCAAAGGCTCTTGCTACCCCCATAGTGCCTTTTTTAGGCAAGGCTCAAAAGACAAACCCACCTCCATAGGTAGCACAAGGGATAAGAAACTAAGAGTAATGCTACTCAACACCAGAAGTCTAAACTTCAAGATGCACGCACTCAAAACTCTCTTTAGCATGGAGAACATCGATATCTGTGCAGTAACAGAAACCTGGTTTAAGGCTCCCTGGAGCACCCCAGCACTACCAGGTTATACCTCATACCATGCTTTTCGGCCCCAAAACTTGGACTGAACCACAAAAGGAGGGGGAGTATCAATATTCGTCAAAGATACCCACACCTCCATGCTGGTGGCACAGCAAGAAGCATCAGAGACTATCCATGTGCAACTAACAGTGGGTAAAACTGCCTTCCAGTTTATAGCCTACTACAGACCACCCTCCCAAACCCAGGAACCCCACTCAACCTTCCTGAGTACACTGGAAAATATGAATGTCTCTCCAAACACCATTATATTGGGTGACTTCAAATACCCAAACATAGACTGGGAACATTTCTCTAGCTCCAACACCCTAGCGCAAAGGTTCCTAGAATTTATAAACTCAAATGCTATGGAACAACTTGTTACCACTCCCATAAGAGGGGAAAACAAACTGGACCTAATCATCACCAACATGGGGACTCTATGCTCCAGACCAGAAGTGTATCCCTCACTGGTAAGATCAGACCATAAACTAATCTCACTGGATATTCACATCCCGACCCCACCCCCTGCCCAAAAAACCACAGTGAAAAACTTCTCTAAAGCAAATTTCACACTACTCAAAACCGAGGTGGAATCCTTCAAAGCCCCCGGGCCTGTGGAAAATACGGCCTAGACCGCAGAATCCTTTATAAATGCATTCTATGAACACCTTCAGGAATGCATGGATCATGCAATCCCAAATAAAACCAAGACCCAGTCCTCCAAAGGCAGACATCCTGTCTGGTGGACCCCAGCCTTAAACAAACTATACAATAGAAGGAGGAAGCTACTACATTATAGAACAAAATCCCAAAAGGGGAAGGCATCTCTGATCAGTATTAGCAAAAAACTATGGGCACTCATAAAATCGTCTAAGGCCAGCTTCGAGAGAAAAATTGCACAGGACACTAAGGATAATCACAAGGCTTTCTTTAGTTATGTTAGGAACCTGGGTGGGAATTCCCAGATATGCTAAGAATTAGTCCAAAATGACAAAAAATACACCGAACCCACAGACGTTGCCAACATCCTAGCTGACAGGTTCAGCAAACTCCCCACCAAAAGGGCAAATATCTATCCCAGCAGATTTGTGCCCCCCTCACCTCTCAGATGCTCAGGTAAGAGCCTCCCTCTCCAAAGCAAAAAACACAGCATCAATGGAACCAGACGGTGTCCCGGGCTGCATCCTACATGACCTCCAAGAAGAGCTAAACCCAAACATAAAACTACTGTTCAATCTCAGCCTTACTACAGGATATGTACCCAAAGAGTGGCGTACAGCAACAGTGGTCCCTCTCCACAAAGGTGGTGCCTCAATGGATCCTGGAAACTATCGCCCATAAGCCTGACTAGCTTGGTCTGCAAAGCTATGGAAAGGATCATCATGGACCTCATAAATAAAGATATTGGGGACCTACAGACACTGGATCCTACCCAGTTTGGCTTTGTTAAGGGCAGATCCTGCCTCTTAAACTTGGTTGATTTCTTTGAAACAGTCACCAAGGCCATTGACGAGGGGAAGGTGGTCCACACAGCCTACCTGGACCTCGCAAAAGCCTTCAATACAATACCCCACTCGGGCATTATAGATAAGCTCACCAGCTTAAATATAAACCTCTATATCACTAGATGGGTTGCAAACTGGCTCAAGAACAGAGCCCACATGGTTAGAATTGCTGGAGCCATGTCAGACTCCAAACCAGTTACAAGCGGCATCCCACAAGGCTCAGTCCTTGGAACTCTCTTGTTCAGTATATATTTCTCGGAGGTACAGGCCAACATGGAAGGACTGTGGCTGACCAAGTTCGCAGATGACTGCAAACTGGGCACCATAATCGACTCTCCAGCCGACACAAGCATCCTCCAAAAGGGCCTCATAGAAACAAACAACTGGTGCCAGAGCCATGGCCTCAGGCTAAATGCCAAAAAGTGTATAGTCATCCCCTTTGGCAAAATAAAAGTGCCCACAAATTACCACATAGTTGGTAATCCATTAAGTACAGAAGAAGTAATTAGGGACCTGGGGACCCAAGTTGATAGCAATCTCTCATTTGACAACCACGTGGCCAAAGTGGTCAGAAAAACATTTTACATAGCCCACCTAATCATGAAGGGATTCACATCTAGATCAGAGGAGGTCATCGTGCCTCTTTACTCATCCCTCATCAGGCCCATAATTGAGTACAATGCCCCTTTTGGGATGTACCTTACGAGACACCTGCAGCAACTGGAAAGACCCCAAAAATACCTCACCAAGAGGATCAAAGGGCTCAAACAGATGCCATATGCTGCCCGGTTAAAGAAACTCCAGCTCTACTCAGTGGCATACCGCCTGCTCAGAGGCGATCTGTGCCTGATGTATAAAGCCATGTCCAACCCGGAATTAATGGACATGCTGCACCTCAGAAAATCCAAATCCCATCAAGCTATGCACTCGAGAGACTTGAACCTCAGCACTGAAATAAATAGGACATGCTGGAGGGACAGATTCATAACCCAGAGGCTCCCTTAACTCTGGAATAAAATACCAGTCCAGGTTAGGCAGAGTCCTTCATTGACTCTCTTCAAGAGGAACCTTGATGAGTGGATGGGAGATCGTAAGTTTACCCCGGGTATCACTTCTGTGTCACTGTTAGACAGAGGCACAGTATACTAACCTCGAAAAAGGGCATAGCAAAATTAATTTAAAATGGGTGGCGAAAGCCAAACACACTCTGGCTAGGCTTATAAATGCCCTAGGGCAAATAGCCTAGTATGAACCTATGAACCTATGAACACACGTGATTAATAGACCAGCAATATGCATCTCTTCAACCACATGGCTGACTACCCTGGGGTACTGGGTGCTATAGCCTGCACACGTACACATCAAAGCAACACCTGGTGAGCGGGGTAAGGCCTACATTCACTGCAGGGGCAAACCCTCCCACAGCTAGGCCATATGTGATGGCCAGGGCATTAGATTGAATGTGTGTGCTGTCTGCCCTGGAAGCTATAATGATTCTGATATATGGAGTCTGACACAGCTGTACCACACCTTTGTCAATATGGACATCCCCTACAGTCTCCTAGTGGGGGGTGCTGGGTAACCACTGGTGTTGTGGCTGATGACACCCATCAGCAATGCACACACACCTGAACACTCACACCATAATGAGACAGATGCACAGGCAAGACATATAATTGAGCATGTGTTTGGGATGCTCAGGTCACGGTTCTGATATCTGGACACTTCCGGTGGTGCCCACCAGTATTCACTAGCTACATGCACACAAATTGTTATGGTATTTGCTATGCTACACAATCTGATCCTGCAGTAACAGTTGCAGCAGGAACAGCATAGGGCAGGGCCACATGGCCCAACACCACTGCCAAGGCCTGTACAGGCACAGTGTGACTTGGTGGAGGAACTACCTGAGCAGGGCCCAGTCAGCGACAGGGCCGTGCACAGTATGACCTGCCCTTGTCAAAGAGGCAACACAAAACATATGCACTGACACAGTAGGTACCCAGTGATTTCACCCTCTCTGACCCGCACACAGTACAATGGATGCCAAACATTACACTACCTGTGCTCGGCCATGTATAGGAGGTGCACTGTGTGCATCTGACATAGGCAGCCCTCCAGCACTGTCCTCAGGTCCGGAACACCCCCAGGGTATGTCTATCGACCTAATAATTGGCAGTTGTATTAGAATGTGTCTTTACCCATTGCTATGGTATGTACGTGAGCATACAACAGACTTTGGTGGCCGAATGTTAGGGCAGCAGACAGTACACGTCTATAGTGGCACCATGACATCTGTAGCACATACAGGGGTCACAATGGTAGCCAGTAGTACACAGGGTGTCCTAACCCACTGCAGATTATGGGCTGAACATCATGTGTGTCCATGCAGCCAACACACGTTCCATGCAGCTGGACAAGTGTGGACCAATACAGACAAATGATATACAATGGCCTATGGATATGACCAATGAATGACCCCAACCTCCAGAGACACACACACACAGACTACAGCAGGCCAGGCAGTTTGATGTAGGTTGTGAAAGCTAGGATGTCCAACACCACTATGCTGGTATTTAAGGCTGGGATCTGACATACACTGGTATCCCTCCAAACAGCAATTTCAGTAGGTCCACACTCTGACATGGAGTATCTGGCATACCAGTACAGTAGTGGCAGATGTGTACAACTATCAGCTGTGCCCCCCGTCCAACGTACACATGTGAGAGTCATGTGCGCCACCCCCGGTGCTGTGTAGGACTGTGGATGCGGTTGGATGTACCCCCACGCTATGCAGAAATGTAGCAACTGTCAATGCCACATGACCATTAGCTACCCTGCAGACACAGCATGACACCTGTCTGTGTAGAACGGTGGGGTCAGCAACACAGTACTGACTATCTGGACATATGACACATGTGATGCAGTTGACCATACTTGGCATGCTCACACACATGATGGTATGACGGTAATGTCGGTCGACAACATGCGTAACAGTCATAGCGGGCATGCTCACACACTGATACACAGGACGGCCAGGCCTGCAAACACCATTGGTCTGGACATATCTGCCAGTACATTGATATACTGTTGGATGACTGTGCTGTATGGTGTGTGTGTGGTCTATTGTCTGTACATATGCCATGGTGTATTGTTAATTCACATGAGTTATGTGTACAGGGTACTGCTGCCAACTCGTGAATAGGACGGTTCTTTGTTTGTGGACAGAACAACACCTTTGGAGTGGGCAAGGCACATTTCAGCAGGTGTGAGCAGTTGTGCATGGGTTTGCACAGTGTTAAGCACTGCTCACCTCTGGTTACAGCACCTTATGCCCATTCAGATTCCACATTTCTTTGACAGTGAACTACTGGCATACTGGTAGACAAACACGCTTACACCCGCTCGCTGACATTTGTGCTTACATTTGTCACTCATGCTGGGTGTGTGCGATCCCTTGTGATGCGTATAACATCAGACTACATGACTACAGTGTCAGGTATGTCTAACCATTTGGCGACGGCAGGCGTTCGACTGTATGGACTCTGCGGCCTGTCCAGTGACAGAATCACATTATATGCATGTTCCTCATACGATCCGCTCCCATCTGCCTGATACATGGAAACCGATACTCTGCAATTCTGACATGTGAATGTTATTTTGTTAATGCAGCTGTCCATCGGGTCATGCTACCGCATACCTGCTGTACATTTTCCACCTTTCAGATTTCATGACGGGAGACTGTAGGAGTAACACTTTTCCCACTTTGCATGGGACAGTCCCTCATTAGGCATATGTCATGTGACAATACTCTAGCCATTGCAACTGTGCTGATTAGGGGACATTCTCATATTCTACGTGTCTGTAATAGTTGCTTGATACAGGTCTTGTATACCTGACACGTTGATATGTTATATGAAGTAGCATAAGCAACTTGACTGCTGCTAGGCTACGCTTTGATTTGTGCTGATATGTATATTTCTGTACTATGCATGGCTGTAGCTATGTTCTGCCCTGGTACGTCTGACATTTCTACAGAGCAGGTCCCACTTTGGCCATTCAGAATGGTGGCGGCCCTATAGGTCCTATATGTAGAGCTATCACATGTGTCAAGGCAACACATACCCACAGCCAGTAGTAAACTGACTACCTCAATGGTTTGCATATGTTAAGGTTATTCCTGTAGCATTATAATTGCTAATACTGTTTCCTATTACATGTAGCTGTTTCTGATACAACATTAATTTCTGGCACCACTACACACAATATATGGCCTCCTTTCCCAAACTCACAAGCCATGTGCCATAACATTCATTTTGCAGGACACAACTGCCCAGACGGGTGTGTCCCTCAAAGGCGTATGGGTGGTAAACCTCATCTATTATGCTATCATCTACCTAAGGTGGTCAGCAAATTATGCACTTTCCGTCACTAGCAGATCTCACATACCAATGGGGGAGAATGATCACTGTATCAGGAACACTGTATAACACCATGTGGGACACATTTAGACGATTGGTTCTATTAACCAGACACATTGACAGTCACAGAGCATATGTATTCAATCATGTTTGTCGAGGTACATTCTGTTTATGACTCATACATGTTGTCATCTGTCATTACCTGTATTCTGCTACTTGTCCACCTAATATCACTAGTTCTGGAAGTGTTTCGTTGGACTTTGTTACATTCTGATTCATAACTATGGACGTCCATGCTAATGGGGTACACCGCACTGATATGGTCCCTATGTATTCCCCCAATGGTTTACAGACTATCCGGTAGATGTGCTCTTCAGGTATGGGGGTATAGGCGTCTACTATGCCCACATAGTAATATTAATGACTTCCACTGGACGGGCCTACTACATCTCTGCCAACCAGTACCTGCACACTTAAGCCCATTATTGCATACCCATGGTTCACCTACCTGTCACCCCTCTACAGCACTCATGAGAACTACTTATTGCACAGCTGGGGTATGAGCACACCCCTACACATTGCCCAGTCTCCCCGTCTCGGAACACATGTCGTACATTTTGTCAAGCCATGTGTTATTACACTTGTACAACCTACTGTTCCATGTACAGCTACATCCTGCTTATGTCAATCGCTACAGCTTGACTGTATAGTGAATTTTTGGTGTCCCACAAGGGACCCCGTTATCCATGCTTAAAGTGTAGACCTTGCAGATCTCTACCACTGGTACTTTCCTGCTGGTGGTTTGGAATGCAGCGGTGTATTTACCTTTATTGCGTGTCTGTATGTCTGACTGGCCTAGCTGGGCGGTGTGGGAGGTAAACCATTTATTTATTGGACCTCCCAGTAACATATGCTTGGTCTGAACATATGTTACCTCTAATTGCTGTAAAGTAACCTAGTTATGTACATGTGTATATCTACAATGACATATATATTTGTTTTGCGTGTACGTGTATATATCAATACCTGTTGTATGTGTATATATATCTATCTATATATATATGTATATATCGTTGTGTGTATATGTATATCTGTATATATATATATATGTGTATATATATATATATATATATATATATATATATATATATATATGTGTGTATATCAATATATATATCTATATGTATATATATTTTTATCTATATATACATCTGTGTGTCCATTAACCAATACATTTCCCGGACATAGACACTTACACATGCATATTGGGTTTTATCTCTGCTTCAACAGCATACGATTGCCTTAGTCATTATGACACCGACACTTCACTCCGGTGAACTTGTGATCAGTATACTGCACGTTATACAGTGGACAGATGTCGCACGTTTTTCATGTCTGGGGTACTGCTGATAAGTGTGATGTGATACAGTGTCATTCGACCTATTACTCGTATGAGCAGCCTATTATTCCTGCTACTGTGTTTGTGTCTGTGCACAATCATATTATTAATGTTAATAGAACGAGTGCTTGTGTTACAGAGATTGTACATCAACATATTGATGTCTGCATGCAGTTGTGGCTTTCTGCTTTTCCCAGTTTGGGGTTGTCACAGCAGAACTCCGTTCTGCTCATGGTTGGCAGATAGGTTTTACGTTCCGGGCTGCCAGCCCTGACGCACAACCTCCGATGATGGTACGCCCATTCACGCATATCTCCATGCAGACAACGCTCTATCTGGGAATCGCACCTATGTACTAGGTGACCTCCATGGGCCATTCCATTGCAACCGACGCAACAAACCCTAGCACTCCTGTGTCCATAATAGCATATCCATAGTTTCTACAGCACACCCGTGTTGACTTTCCACGCATAACTGCCATTATCCACCTGATATCACAGCCATGACACACCTTTACACATTGCCCTCTCCAGAGCATTGGGGCCTTACACACATTTTGTACCGCCTTGTGTATTCACAGGGTTTCCCTCCATTCATATTTGCACATACATGCCTTTCCTGGTGTTATGGATTACGAACGATTTGCGGGTTACAAGTGTAGGTGGTCACAACATGAACTACATTCCGTCTGTGTATAATGTTGACGTAGCACGTCAACGGTGTTATGACCACTGGTATAACCCTGCCTCTGGTTTGCATAGTGGCTCTCTACTCACTCTTGTGCAGTTTTATCTGACATACGCTGCGAGCACTTTATAATACCTTACTTGCTCTAGATTTCCTTCACAGCCCTTATGTTTGCTTTCGTCTTTCGGCATTCATTCTTTTATATATATATATATATATATATATATATATATATATATATATATATATATATATATATATTTATGTATATATATATATATATATATATATTTATCTATATATATATATATATATATATATATATATACATATAAATATATATATATATATATATATATATATATATATATATATATATATATATATATATATGAAAGTTACAGCTGTACAAGACAACATACATTTGCTATGGTACAAGCTGCTTACAACCGTGCAGGTGCACTTGCATCTACTTATTGTGAGTTACATATGTTTACTGCCACTTCTTTGTGATTACATGTGCCTTATTCCTTATGACAGTATCACTTTGATTGATGGAATCCAGTTTACGGCCCCATGCGAGACACATGTTCACCTTTACATGTTTAAATGTTGGTTTTACAGCACAGAGGCATTCATTACACAATAAATTAATATGTGCTATAGTCGTACTTGAACTGGGAATGCCTTTATGTTAGGCAAATGCTCTAACCACTACACTATTGTTGCTCTGCCTCATTTATATGTATACCCATGGTTCATAGCTACTATAACATACACCTCACCGCTTCACTTACACAGCAGGCATCCATTCTCCTGCTGGGAAAGCCACAGTACTACACTTCTGACATTCCCTATTTCCTACTGCTCTGGACCCGTGCTGCATGTCTACTCACTCCAAGGATATTCTGAACTCCTACGCTAAGTCCTGGCACATACGTGTGTTTGATTGTCAGGGTGTTCATCTGCTGGTCCAGGTTTAGGCATGTCTGACTGGTGACTAGAACTTCCCTGTACCTGTTCAATTGTTAAATGTAGCTCATGGACAGAGTTAGTCCCGATTTTAACATTCTACCTGTGTTTACAGACGCAGGTGTTTGGGCACCTCTGACCACATTATTAGGTCAGTACTACATAATATAGGGTGGGGAGTGATTCCACTACATAATACAGGGGGGGGGGGTTCCACTGGTGTTTCCCTTCACATTTGACTATTTCATTCATTCATATATACGATAAATATTATTCTGGACATCAGTTATAAATTCACTACAGGTATGCAATAGTCCTGTCAACAAATGTGACAGTTGGCTGTTGTACATATGTGTACGGACCTCTGTGATACTCGGGGACTAATTTCTACAGTGACAGGGACAAGGCTATGACAAACCAGGGACAATCACGGACACTTCTACAATATTAGTACTATTAACTTGGAACGTGTTGACAGATTCGTATTATTACTTATTTTATGCAGTTAAATGCATCTATTACTCTTAATTGCTGTCATTAGTCATTCTCATTCAACACCTTTCCTCCAAAGGTCACTGGCTTTGTGAGTGATTCAGAGGCTGGCCAGTTATTGTGTAAATGCTCTAACCATTGGTAGGGTTGCCACATTGTCATATGTACAGGATGGGATATATTTTGGGGACACCAGATTGTTTAGGCCAACACATACCCATGGTCAGTGTGGGTTTAGAACATTCATTATTTTCCTAGTTGAAAGCCTATACCTTTAGCACTTTAGTTGTTAGTCTGTTTCTTGTATGAATTACGTATTTTCTATCCTGACATGACTGCTTTAGGCAAATGTTACATGCAGTATGGTACATAGTTATTTCCTACAATCACAGGACATTTGGCATTGTATCATTGCTGGACAGGACACACCTACCCAAACAGTGACTGTCCCTCACACAGTGGATCAGGGGGTACCCTGTTTATGTCAGTACTGTCATCACCCTATTTCCAAGTGCCACTATGCGAATGTGTACAATATATTCTCTCGATTCTTCATGTGGGGACACGTGCATCACGGGCAGGTGTTTGATCCTGGGTAGTAGGTTCTGCATGACCATCTAGGGCTGGACAGTCTCATGCACCACTACTGCACATTCAACTTATGTCCAGATGTCTAAAGGACTGGACATCGTGTCTTGATACACATTCTGATGTTTACACAAGTTACTTATCCCATGAGGGATATCCAAAAATTTAACAAGACCAATACTGACCATTCTTTTGGCTTTATGAAAATGTGTTGGGGGTTTTACATGCAAGGGATACATAGTTTGCAATCCTGACACTGCCTAGGGTGACACTGCCTACTACATATGAGTAGTGGTTTCTATGTGTAGATGTGGCTGCGCCAAGCTAGTAGGCTGAGTATGACTGGATTTGGTGGAAGTTCAGGTATGGGGGTGGGTTGTGTGCTGTGGAGGGGATGATGGGTATTCAATTATGCATCCAGGTGTGTTGCATTTGAATGGGCCGGTTCCATCAGGACCATTCTGTGGGTATGCGCTGGTGACGTTTCTGTACATTTGTATCGCACATTTTAATATTCATATGTTTGTGTGATTGTGTTCTGCAGTATGGCCTGTCAGGTTGTATTGCAGATGTGTAGTGTACACTTGTTCTTTGTGTTTCTTTCTGATTCACCCGCTGCTCCCTCATACACCTCCAGTTCACCTATTCTGCATACAATACAGCCTCGCCTTTGAGGATTATACAATTACCCACCCCTCCACACACTTATTCCTGACACTCCATCCATCACTGCTTTGTTTGATGGCCCATGACACGGTGAAGGTAACACATTGCATACACTACATATGTCAGGTACCTGTATGGTTGTGTGGACTACCCTGGCATGTTTCACCTTCCACATGCTGTACATCACGCACATAGGTACACGCCCATACTTACCTTTCATGACATGGTTGGTACACCCGGGTAATACCCATTCAACTGTGACAAATCCTGATAAGTATGGCTTCGACCACATATGTGCAGATTTTGGCTGACTGCTATGATCATTGGTAGGGTTCCACCTTTTCATATGTCCAGGATGGGATATATTCCGGACACATATCCGATTGTACTGGACAACACATACCCACGGTCAACACTACGGATAATACTTTTCATTTCTGCCTACATGTTAGCTTATTGTTGTAGCAGTTTATATGCTCCTTCTGTTTTGTTTTCTTACTTATTCTATTTCTTGTCATATGTGGTATGTTACATATCGACATACCTATTGTATTTGACTATTACATGCATTTTGGGATATAATTCTGTCATACGGTCACTAGATATTTACATTTATCATGGTTTTGTTATGGACACATCTGCCCAGCTGTGTACTCTCCCTCACAATGTGAGACAGCTGGTGACCCTGACCATTGGCCTAGACGTAGCTATTGGCGGCGCGCTAACATGATGCGTTTCACTTCCACTTGGTATAACTATCTACACTGCGTTGGAATACGGGCACATGGTTTTCAATGTCATTTGTTCGAGGGATGGGGACTCGTTATTCCCTACCGTGCATTTGTGTTTGCTTCTTAATTTTGTGTTCACAGGGACTGTCTTGCATGCTTTGCATACGTTTCAGTATCCATGGACACTGACAGATGTGATTACTATTGCAGGCAAATTGTTATATGCAAGCATTTTAGGTTGCACATCGACAGCTGACATTTCCACCTCCGTGTGGCACTTCACACACCCTATGCACTCGTGCTCGTTTCCTATGCACGTGGCTGTGGTGACAGCGCGCCTTCATTAATATGCATTTGGTGCTACTGCGCCATCTACATGCTGCACGGTCAGTGCAAGCCTAACGCTGGCCTTGTGCCAAGCTTCATGTATCCCGGGGAAGGTCTATTTCCTGTTACCTTAGAAATCATGTCAATAGTGTTTAATACCTTCCAGTTACCTTATTTTTTTTCATTATTAATAAAATCAGAATTTTAAAAAAGTTGAATAAAAAAAGGAATAATGGTTAAATGAGTGTGGTGTGTATAGTAAATAAACTGAATGGCACTCCTGTGTGTACAGGGTACAAGATGTGTGCAAATGTTAATAGTTATTATCAAACAGTCCACCCGAGAAGATGTAATTTATTATATTTTGGAGTGTTATATATGTGTAAGTGGTATGGCAGTCTATCTAGAATGCTCTTTAAAATGTCAAGCTCTTTATGCTTGTAAAATGAGGAGTAGGCCTAATCAAAGGGTAACTCAGCATAATAATGCCATCAGGTCTATAGCTGAATATAATGCCTGGTAGAGACATTTTGAGAATGCAATGGGGTGACATTTCATCCTGCCCTAGCAGGGCACTGACGTGATCCCCTGGGGTGAATTTCCTTTCTCCCATCAAATTCCAAGGTTCCTCTTGAAGAAGAGCAAGAGGCACTCTGCTTGACATGTGTGGCAATCTATTCCAGAGTCTGGGGGAGTCTCTGGTCAGGGAACTATCCTCCAGCATGTTTTGTTTATTGTGATGACAAGGTTTAGATCCCTGGAGCGTGTAGCTCTGAGGGATTGGGATTTCTTTAAGTGTATTTTACAGAAAGTAAACATTGGTCATACAGGGGTGATGCAATTTTATTGTTATAAAAAAGGGGATTGTACTGGCAAATCCCTTTTGCAACAGATTGTTTTTCAGGAATTAATGCAGCTATTTCCATTAAGCATGAACTGAGGGCAAGGAGCTTGAGATTAAATTGACTGATTCTCTTGAATCACATGACTTTATTATACTTGTATATAAGAGTGCTATTGGAATTATCTGCTGAAGTGTTATTGAATGTTAAAAGGACAAAAGTGTTAACCTGTCTGTTTCTGTACCATATCATTTTAAGTAATCATTGGTTCCAGCTCATTTTTATCTATCTTTCTATCTATATAATATAGCTATGTAGCTGTAGCTAGCTAGCTAGATAGATAGATAGATAGATAGATAGATAGATAGATAGATAGATAGATAGATAGATAGATAGATAGATAGATAGATAGATAGATAAAGATGGCTGCCCTGAAAGTCTTGCCTTACACTCGCCTCTTAAAATACGTGTATTTTTGTTTGTTAGGTATCTGACAATTAACACAAGGTTGAGACCATTTAATGCATCTTACATATCTGTGTCTCATTTGCTGCTGAAATGGTGAAGCTGCATTTTATTAAGCGGTATAAAATAATTGCTGCCAAACTGGATATGATGTTAAAGATGAACCTGAGGAATATGTACATAATACTGTTGCAGTAACAATAGGTGACTTTAGCAGATACTGTAGGTTGTTTGGTCTTTCGGCTTTTCCCAGTTAGGGGTCGCCACAGTGGAACTCCAGTCCGCTAATGATTGGCAGTAGATTTTTACATGCCAATTTGCCAGCTCTGACGCACAACCTTCAATGAAGGTACACCCATTCACGCATGTCTCCACACAGAAGACGTTCTAGCTGAGAACTGAAGAGGACAACATCTCACTGTGAGGCGACAATGCTACCGCAGCACCACCACTGCAGTAGCAGATACTGTAGGTCCCAGTCACAAATATATTTTGTGTTAGAGAATTATGCTGTGTATAGGGAGCGATGCACCCAATCTCAGACAAAGGGTGCTTATTAACTAGTTTCAAGACAATACTATTCTGACAGGTGTTGCTTTTGCTGTGAATATTACTAAGTATAAAATAACATGAAGGATGATATTAGGATCAATGCATCACAATGAATGAGACAAAATACAGGACAGAGAGAAATAAAACAAGGAAACGTAAGAGCATAGGCTAAACATGCTTGGAGAATATTACTTATTCAGGCTTTCATTTAATAAGTATGCAAGATTTATTCAAGCTGCATTCAAGTACTAATCTGCTGAGATCTAGTAAGTTAGTTAGAGTTTTATAAGCATGCTTTGGTAGACAGGATCCAGTATTAATTTTGCTCATTGAATTTAAAATGGGCTGCACATTTCTGTAGGTGAATGAAATAACTACAGTGCTGTCATGACCAATGTTCTGCTGCTCAGTTCTACTAAGGGACTGCTCATTATATGGGATCTTCTCGTTTAGTGTATTCACTTTTCAGAGTAGTATCATGGAGATATCATCATATAACTATGCCCACCATCAAAATAACACCAATCAGATAAGTCCATAATACTTCAATCTTCATTATCCATCCTCCACTCATATTTTGAGTGTTTCTTCTAAATCTGTAATATTCTTTCTTAGTTTACAGATCATAGCCTAGAAAGTATGTATGAACCTATGAACCTGTAATATGCTGAACTTGCCTGTTAAATGAAACTGAATTTACCTCCTTCGAGGAATATAATCTACACAGATAGAAAGTTGTGTGGTATAACAGTGCAATGTACCATTATAATAATTTCTTAAACAAGGTAGGGACTGGAAATATCTACACGAATGTCTAGTCCCATGGTACTTTGGAAAAGTTAGACAGCGGTCGGTAGACTTACTGCTAATATAAATCTGTGACTTACATTAGTTGTAAAATGCAAAATGCAAGCAAGATATGTCAACAGTCAGAACTGTAGTATCAAAAAGTCAACTTTTCAAAATGTAGAAAGTTCAGAATGTAGACCGAGGTATATGTGCTGGTATAAGGAGTGAAAGTGCATTTGTGTGAGTATTGGAGGGTTAGGTTTAGTGTAAGAGTTAGGTAAGTAGATAGCTTTTGTGTTGTGAGTGTTGTACATTTCTGTGTCTGAACCTTTGCTCTACAGAGATAGAGTTATGGGGGAGATTTTTCTAAGGTAAAGTGCTGGGCTATGGTTAGAGGAATAGGCAGAGTTAGGGTTAGCATGCATCAGAATGGTGGTGCAGGAGGGTGAACCCTTGCCATAGAATAGCTTTTTCTGGAACACCATCACTGTTCAGAAAAAAACATGTTCTAAGGTATTGCTATGGCTTAGGAATTCTGTTTGTTTCATTTTATTCTGTGTTTAGTATGAAATAATCAGTGAAGTAGAATGTTTTTTTTCTTCTACTTATTTCCTGTGGGTTTGAGTGGGGTTTTTTTCTGTATTTTGAGAGTCAGTTTTTTGATGTGTCAACAGTTGCATTTTGTCATGTCTACATTTTAAACTGTAATTGAAAATGATGCTTTATATCCCTGAATTCTATTTTCATTCACTTGAATAAGAAACATGATATGAAATCTTCAAATGTGGCATATTGTAAAATGCTATTAAAATGCCATGGGAAGTAACTTGCTTTTTTAGTTGACAAATAAGGACATTCATCACCACCCTTCCATCAGTACTTCTCTGTATTTTATTATTATTTTTGTAAATAGTTAATAGAAAGCATATCTGACCAAAGTCACTAAATGTTATGTAGTGAAAATAAAGTTTATGGGGGGAATTTAATAAAGCCTACATGGACTTTTTTTCCATGTAGGCATAACGGCACAATTCTTACATGAAAGTAAGCAGGTGTGAAATTGAGTAAACAGAGCTGGGTGGCACACATGCACGCACCTACACGGAAGTATCCATGACATGTAAATCATTTGATAAGCACATGATTTACATGCAAATTGGGGAGGTAGAGTGATCCAGGAAGCAGATAAGCCATCCTAGAGACCCCGTCTTGATGTCCATAGTGTACATGGATAAATCCTTTGAACAGGATATTAAAAAAATAACAACAGAGGCTGTAAAAGGGCAGGTAGATGGGCAGAAATAGCATATCAGAGAAATATATGTGCAAAACTATCCACCGTGTGTCCAAAATCATATGGAAAATATTAAAAAACTTATTTTTTAAATAATCTGGGTATGTTTGAGCCCCGCAGTGTACAAACATGCCATTATGAAAAAAAAAATTAAAAAATGCAAAAATGAACTTTAGTAGTATGTGACAGCAATGTATTATAGGACCCTACGTGGAGTATCTACAATGGTGGAATAGTGTTTTTGCCAACGAGGCTGGGCCTGGAATCGTGTAGTTTCCAGGCTGTGTGCATGGATCCCTATACAAATGAACTGGGGTTACTGAACAGCACAAATGAGTATGCATGTCCACAGATCCCATCCAAGTAAGCACAGAACCATGTTGGTGGCCACAGAAGAGGTAGCTGACAGCAAAGGGAGTGTATGTCTGAGGACTTGCAAGATCATTGGAGCTGAGTGGTGCCTGTTTGCATGGCACAGTGCTCTGCTGAGCAGAGAGTGTCTACAGTGTCTGTTAAGGATTGTTTACCTTTGGGCCATATGTTTCATTGTGTTTGGGTGTGTTTGCATGGCGTGTTGCCATGCTGATCATGACCTTTCATGGGGGCATGTACACTAAATACTGAGCACTGTTTACCTTTGCACGCACCTACACGGAAGTATCCATGACATGTAAATCAGCAGTGTGCTGCAGTGCTGAGCTTGGAAGGCTGTTCAAAAAAAAATGTCTGAGAAAGGCAATGATATCTTAATTACTGATTACCCCTATTTCACTTAAACTAGGGCTATTAACAGTCCTTAATGATGTATCTGGCAGGTGGAATGCATCATAGGTAACCAATCACACATGCTGCACCTACAGAAGAGCATTATAAAGGTTGCATGCACCCTACAATCAGATTTAACCCCCATACTCTGCTCCAGTGGAGTACAGACTTGGGAGTTTTAACTAAAGGAATGCTAGGGAATACTGCAGGTCTGCTACATATGTATGTGATAAATGCTGAGGTCAGTTTAGCTGCTGCTGCTGACTATAGGCCTAGAATGAGAAGGAAAAGAGTGTTCAGGCCCAGAGTAACCTTCTAGGAGCTACATGAGCTGGAGATTGGTGAGCACTACAGAGTGGACAGGGACATACTACAAGAAATCACTGAGCTCTGCCAACTCCAACTCAGACCCAGAGCCAACAGAGGGGAACCCAACCCAGTAGAAACAAAGGTATGTGTAGCTCTTAGGATACTAGCTACAAGTACTTTCCAAAGACCAACTGGGGACATGATGGGGGTCTCACAGGCATCAATTTCCATGGTAATCCATCAGTTCATGGATGCCATGCTACCACATGCCAGTGAGCACATTTATTTTCCCCTCACACCTGAGGTGAGGGCCAGCAGTATGCAATACTTCTACCATGTAGCACACGACCCTGAGGTAGTACATGCCATAGATGTCACTCACGTACACATCAAAGCACCCTCTGGCAAGAAGGGTAGAATCTAGGTCAACTGCAAGGGGTATCACTCCATCAACTGCCAGGCTGTGTGCAAATCCCAGGGCATTATCATGAATGTGTGTGCTGGCAGCCCTGGCAGTTATCTCAACTCCCATATCTGGCACACATCACAGCTGTACCAGATGACCATTTACTGGAGGATGCTGGCTATGCATTGGAACTGTGGATGATGACACCCATCAGAAATGCACACATACCACTGAAGAATGCCATAATGAAGCACATGCACAAACTAGGAACATCACAGAGCATTTGTTTGGGCTGCTGAAGTCACAGTTCCAGTGTCTCGATATATTTGGTGCAGCCCTACAATACTCTCCACCCACATGTGCACACATGTTCACAGTATGTGCTATGCTACACTATATGATCCAGTGGAAACAGCTGCAGCAGGATCAGAAAAGGGAAGGGATACACAGGCCCCCACTAGTGCCTATGTCACCACAGCCACGCCCACAGGAAGAATCTGAGGAGCAAACCCCTGAGGCTGACCCTCTAGGCAGACATAGGCATGCCCAGTATGCCCTAGCCTTGGCCAAGAGACAATGCATAGCACATGCACTGAGACAACCTAGAGCTTTAGGGACTGACACTTTACTCAGACTCAAATACATATTACTAAAAGTTATGCCAGACAGCCCATACGACCTGTACCTAACCATGTACTGACTGTGTACTGCATGCATTAGACAGAGTCAACCCAAAATCACAGGTCTGTCAACTGCTGCATTTACAAGGTAAGTCACACACCTATTTACCACTTGTAAGAGGTACTAGCATATGGTTGTATATGTATGGACCTACTGTTCCTATACTGATCAACAGATATTGCCAACATACTGGCCAACAGATTCAGTGCCAACTTTGCCCCTCTCTCCTCCTTTAAATGACCAATCACAATACTGTAGGAATGCCAGACACCCAGCATTACTGCTGCACAGGTTAAGGTTGCATTGTCCAAGACAAATAATACTGCCTCCATGGGACCTGACAATATCCCTGGCTGTGTTCTACATGAACTATAAAGTGAATTGGCACCATACTTGTGTGCCTTGTTCAATCACAGCATCACCTCAGGCTTTGTCTCTTCTGAATGGCACACTGCTACAGTCATCCCTCTCAATAAAGGTGGAGTAACTACAGACCCTGGGAACTATTGCCCCATCAGCCTGATGAGTCTGATATGTAAGGCTATGGAGTGCATCATCATGGACCTAATTAATAAGGATATAGAGAATCTCCAAACTCTGGACCCAACGCAGTTTAGTTTTGTGAAGGGCAGATCATGCCTACTCAACCTGGTGGACTTCTTTGAGTCAGTCACCAGAGCTGTGGATGAAGGTAATGTGGTCCATACAGCCTACTTTGATCTGGCTAAGACCTTTGATACCATTCCCCACTCAGGAATTATAGATAGACTCACCAACTAGACATGAATCCCTATATCACTAGATGTGTTGCAAATTGGCTCACAGATCTCACAGTGTGAAAGTAGCAGACTCCAAGTCTGACTGCTGGACAGTCATGAGTGGAGTCCTTCAAGGATCAGTCCTGGGTCCTTTCCTGTTTGGCATCTACTTCTCAGACGTCAAGGCCAACACGGGGGGTACTCTGGCTGACCAAGTTCACAGATGATTGCCAGGTGGGAGCCATTATTAACTCCGCAAGTGATGCAGACATTCTTCAGAAAGGCCTTACTGAGACAAACGACTTGTGTCAAAGCCATCGCCTTAAGCTCAATGCCAAAAAAATGCGTCGTCATCTCCTTTGGGAAAAACTCAGTTCCCACAAATTACCACATCAATGATAGTCTACTAAACACTGAAGGTGTTATTAGAGATCTGGGGACATGGGTTGACAGTAACCTCTCCTTCGACCACCACATTGCCACTGTGGTCAAAAAGTCCTTCTATGTGGCACATCTCATTACCAAGGGTTTTGCATCCAGGAAAAAAGAGGTTATTATCTCTTCCAAAACCAAAAATATGGTCAACAGAGAGTGAAGAGCAGCAATGTTTATCAAAGTTTATTTAAATAGCATGCCAAACACCAAAACATTAACTCCATTTACATTCGCATTTTCATCTGTATACCATCCAAACTTCATCAGATGACCAGTGATAGTAATGACATCCTTTTATATCTTATCCAATTAATTAAAATTAATAGGAAACAATTTACTTCAAAGCCTAAAAACAGGTTACACTCCTAAATATATATACATGTTAACCTAACTAACGCATACATGATCAACTCAAGTAAACACTGTTTAAATGTTTCAATGGATGGGGCCATATAAAATTTAGTATAAATAAAAATATAATAATTCCATTTCTAATAAATAAATAAAATCATAAATATTCGGAAATAATAGGCTGTTAAGAATATTCACAAGTGTTATATATAAACCGAACACAAATTTAAGCATTTCTTAAAAATCCATAAAAATCAATTCTTGTTAAGAGGGTTATAAATTTCTATCTCTTTATTCTAAAATAAATAATTATATATAAAATAAAATAAAAAGTGTATATATCAATACATATCCCATAGCTGCCCTCTAAGGGTTATTGAGGCAATTGCAACTTAATTTATAAAGTCATAATTTAGCGACCCTATTATCTCTCTCTACTTTTCCTTCATTAGACCAATCATCGAGTATAATGCCCTATTTGGCATGTACCTCACTAGACACCTGCAACAGCTGGAGAGGCCAAGAAATTACCTCAAAAAGAGGATCCTAGGCCTTAAACACGTCCTACATGGACAAACCCAAAAAATGCCAGCTTTTCTCTGTCTCATATTACCTACTAAGAGGTGATCTCTGCTTGACTTACTAAGCCATGTCTGACCCAGCTCTGTTAGAAATGCTACATCTAAAGAAATCCCAATCCCTCTGCACCACACCCTCCAGATACCTAAACCTCATTACCCCAATCAACAGAACATGCTGGAGGGACAGGTTCATAACCCAGAGACTACCCATGCTATGGAATAGACTTCACATACATGTCAGGCAGAGCACCTCACTTGCCTTCTTCAAGAGAAATGTTGATGAGTGGATGGAAAATAGAAGTTAACCCTGGGGATCACTCCAGTGGCTCTACTTGATAGAGGCACTGGGAACTAATTTCGGGCAGCACGAAGCCAGGGCAATTCTCTGGGCTAGGCTTGCAACGGAACCTATGAAATATGAACCTATGTATGCAAGAGAATATAGTGGGCTACTGGCCTACTTGAGAAGATCTAACAGCCACTTGGAACAATAGGTACTCTGCCCAATAGTATGTGATCCATAATATGCACTAGGCCACATGGCTGAAAAGTATGCTACATTATTCAAGGGAGATGTCAAACAGTATGGTCACACAACAGTCACAACTGTCTATGCCAGCAGAGCATGGGCTGGTTTTCCCACACCACCAACACATTGGTGTACCCCTACAACTGCTGCAACAGTAAATCTGCAATGATATATAAGCAGACCAGCAATTTTCAAGCCTGTGCCATACTTTCTACGTCTCACTTAACAGAGCCGTGAAAATGCATGTCTGTATGCTGTTGATTGTGTGACGAATGATGCATCCCTGTCTGGTAGCCTGTGTGGCTCAGTAGGCTAGGGACATTAGCATGGAGGATGGTGTTAATTGTTTGAATGTGGCAGTGTTCACATCTTTTACATGTGAGGTAGTCATATGGTGGTGTCCCCACAAACTGTCATAACCTTCAGTCTATTATTGCATGAAAACTGGTCAAAGCCAGAGAGAATGGGGGGACAAAGGGCCAAAACTACAGACAGACATTCAGATGCTCTGATTCACATAGAAGATGGCTAGTATGAAAGTGGTTTGCATCAGTACAGCATGTGTGAAGGATATAAAATCCAACACTTTGTCTGTAGTTAGTACTATTCACTGACTGCTTTATACAACATTTCACTGGAATACCACAAATGTATGAGAAACAGGCCAGACATATGGGGTAAAATACTGGACATTATAAAAAATGTACAGTGAGAGGCATACCTCTCAACTGTACAGATATTTGCAGAATGTAATGATTTTTGCCTCATATTTTTGGTCCGTTTTTCATGAAATTGTGTTTTTTTCTGGCAAATTAGTGGCAAGTCATTAAAGACTGAGGTTAGAAAATAATGACCGGCATTTGTGTTTCAGACTTCATACCCTTGAGAAAATTCATGCTAAGGCAAAACCTATTATTCTATCATCTTTCTAATTTTGGAAGTGCAATGTTAAAGAATTGCCCCTGTTTTTGGGACCTTTGTCCCTCTTTTACTTATTTATTTAATATTTGTTTACTGAGAATGTCTGACTTGGATCAAAGCCAATTTTCAGTGGAGGTCCTGGGAGAAACACTCCAAACGTATGTGTTTTAAATATGTGAGGAAACTGGAGCACCTGGTAAAAACCCACACGAACGCAGGGAGGATATGTAGAATCTGTACATAAGGTACCCCACCCAAGAAACAAACTCTTGTTGTAAGGGAACAACATTAACACTGCACCACTGTGCCTTACAAATGGCTTTGTTAGTAATGGCTTTGTACTGATTTCTTGCTGTAGGAATTTGAGAGGTATGCAGACTGTATGAGTTGTTACATCATGTACCCCAGTCACAAATTAATTACAGCACACAGAGGAAGAATCCATGGACAATGTCAGGAAGTGCTGTACTGCAGAAACAGGTGCAGCTGCCAATGTCTGTAGCACACAAAATCCCAGCCTGGAGTGCAGGTAGCTCTGGCCTGGAGTCACTTTGTAAGCACTGACAGTCCCCTCTGGGCATGCTCCTACACTTACCTAACTTGAGTGAAATTATGCTGCCTCTTCCTCACAAAGACCGTCTATGTGGAAATACGTATGTACATGCAGACAGCTACCTCTACATATCTGTCCGACCCTATCCCCCTCCATCATGCATAGTGCATCTATCAGTATGTACCCCATATATAGATATATATATTACAATGATACATAGAATCTTGATGTATATCTACAGAAGTCATAAACATAGCATGCTCACACAGCAACATTTATAGAGACATCCCTGTTATACATATATATTATATATAAATGTGGGGGTGTATGGATTTCCCCACATACCCTCAGAATGCTGAGGTTATCTGCACTCAACATCAAAACAGTTGCCCAAAGGAACCAAACCAAGGCCACGACGGTACATAATCCACTCACCCACAGACCTCTGTACATGTGGAATATCACCTTGAAGACAGACACAGGTGAGCAGGTGTTGTACTGTACAATGGTTCAGCACATGTCTTGGACAGGCAATATTGCTCCTGGACACATGTTTGCCTATCTAACTGCAACCAGCTCCATATGGCCATACTGCTATCTGTACACAAATAATAGGGATAGAAACAGGTACCTCACTTCTAGGACACTAGATACAATAACAGTACCAAGCAATATCACTCTGCAGGCCACACATGCTGTCTAACACAAGGCTACTTTTCACACTCAGAAAGTACTGTGCCTGCAGTCACATGTACAAAAGATGCAACCCATGACACATGCAACAATTACTGCAAGCTATAGTGTGCAATTGTAGATAAGGTAGGGGCTGTAATCTCATATCAGCCAACTCTGAGTGTGTTTGTGTGTGTAAATATATATCCATGCAGCAATACAGACAAGCCCATATGGGCTATCTCTGTGCAATGGTTATGCATTTTATGGCCCTGTGACTAGTTGTTGGGCTCTATATTGGCCTCCTCTTCAAGGCCTACTAATGTCATCTACCTGAAGAGCACTGGCTGACAATCTTGTATCAGATAAACTCTATGGCACATGAGATAAAGTACAGCGAGCTATAGTGTGTAGTTATAGATATTTAGGGCTTCTAATCTCACATCAGCCGATTCTGTGGGTGTGTAAATATATACATGTGCAGTACTACAGGCATGGCCTTATGGCCTATCCCCATGCAATGGTTATGCATTTTTTGGCCCTGTGACTAGATGCTGGCCCTAAATTGCCCTCCTATACATAATCATAACTGATGTCTGCCATCTCTCTAACCTGGACACAGGATATTTGTAGATGTGTCAACTCCATCACCACACCTTCTAGACTTGTAAGTTCAGATAACCCCAGGTGACATGTAGCCAGTGTAGCACACCTTATCACAAAGTATAAATGCATGAATACACTGACTGCCCTCATTAGCCTTGATAGACTGTTCTACACATATGCATCTAGGGTCCCATGCATGTATAACGCTGTACCTTGCTGATGTCATATTTTTGCTGTGCTGCCATGCCATCCTGTGCGGCTCTATTACCAACATGTGTCCATAGTGTATCCCCTCAGACTCCTGGAACAGAAACATACACAGGTCCGTGACACAACTATCATTCTGTAATACTACCACCAGTCCAACATCATGCAACAGAGATACACACAGTGTGATGTATAGTCATGACACATGCCAGCATACAGTACCTGTAGTGGCCCACAAGTGGCATGGCAAAACAATACTACACTACACAAGTAGATGTCAAGTGATATGGACACCCTGTGCATCAGACACATAGCAGCATTGCCCCGCAACAATGACACTGATGGCAGGGATATGGCACTGTTATTATCACATGCACTGGGTGCGGTGTGGGGGTGCCAGAGGTCTAGGCTGTGCTAAACAGCTGACAGCATGTGTGTTAGTCAGAAGGGGTGTGGGTTAGATTGGCCATAGAGAGGTGCCATGTGTGTCTGTAGGTGACCTGCATGTGATAGTGGTGTTTGAGTGTGTGCATGTACACAGTCAAATCCAGTGCTAGTCCTACACATGTGTATGCTGGACAGCTGTGGACCGTGCATGGTAGAGTGGACAGTTCACTCTCTCCGGACATGAACATGGGAGCTGGCTTTGCTGGGAGTAAAACTGGCAATAACATACCCAATGTCAGATGTGGTACTAGTACCTGATGGTGGCTGCAAAATTTTGGAGCTGTGTCCCCAAAGGGACTGCCCAGGACCATGTGCCTATGGCCTGCCACATCATGGTGTGGACAGCACACTTCCCTCTGTAGCTCTGGAGCTACTGCTACTATAGGAGTGTTGCTGGGCATGGCCACGTGGACTCTCAGCAGATGGTGTTGCTGACCTATGTCCACGTGCCTGACACTCAACTTCAAGCAGCTGTTCCCACAGAGAAAATGTGTGGTCCAAGACAGACAGTGTCTCAGCCCACTGTTTGTCCACTGCATCAGTGAACCATTCCAGGATGTCCCCAATATGGTGGAGGCAGTCACTAATGTCAGACTGTGCTGCATCCATAACCCTGAGCATCCATCTGGTGTTGCATTCAGAATGTGCCTGCACCTCCATGACAGCCAAAAACATGAGCCATGTGACCTGTGATGTGACACCTGCAACAGGTGGTAGATGGACAGCAGTCCTCCTGTGAGCACCCCTGTCAATTGGCCTGTGTGGGACCTTGCCAGTGCTCTTTCTATGGCCAGTGTCTGCACTCACTGACACCATAGTTGACACACAGTCCTCTTCAATGTTGCCACCCTCTGACTGTCCAATAACTGTGGCCTCTGGGGACTGGGTATGTCTGGGCATACTGACTGTGTGTGGCGACAATAGGGGCAGAAAAGGGATGTCAACCTCTGGGACAGATTCAGCCCCTGACCACCCCACCTGTGCCTCACTATGGAGACCATCATCATCAGAGTCTGATGAGACACTGACATCAGGTTGTGAGGTGGACAGACTCTAATCCCCTCATCACCTGTGAATACCATGACAAAAGTAGTACATTACTACCTGCACTTTTATGTATTGTAATCCACACAGACTCATACAACTGAGGATCCACAACTGCATTACAATCACACATCTTCTCATTTCCACTCCCATGCACAACAGACAATCTCACATCAACATACATAGACAAGTCAAGCCCTTTATAACATGCATGTCAGCCACATCCAGGTATAATTGCCAGTACAATCTGCCTGTAAGGCATGAAATATGACACTATATGTGATAGATCTAGACATAAAACCCAGTACAGCTATCTTGCAAATGGTATGATAGTACTACTGTCACTGCCTCAGGTATGTAGCATCTCCCTGTTGTGTTTGAACAGACAGCTTGAAGTAATTGCCTTATGTATACCAGGCTGTATAGCTGCTCATAACTATAAGTGCAGATGTGTCAATGGTCATTCAAATACACACCTGTGACTAACTGGAACATACAAATATTCTACTTTGGCTAAACACAACATTTGTACATAGGGCAATATGGCAGCCTTTAACTTTCATAGGGTATATATGATCCGTAAAAAACTGTATCACACTTACTAGGTACAGGACAATAGACTTGGGCCAATCCTGACTGACCTATGAAAAGGTGAGGGAGCGGTATTGTCAGCACCACCATATGTTGCAGCACTACAAGATAATATGTGCATATATCCACATGTGCAGTGACTACTTTGATACTGGCTGTATTGCTGACATTCTGAGTATGTGTGCACAACTGTGCATAAATCCTAACTCCCCCACCAATGCAGAGATACCTAACTCTCATGTACAGGTATGTACAGCCTGTCACAATGACTGATACAGTATTACACTGGTGCACACAGTATGCTTATCTGGGCACTCCTCTGCTATGGACACTGTGGCATCCTCCTCCACGATGTATGTTATGGTAGATGCTTGCAAGCTGTTGTATGTTCCTAGGTTCACCAGGAATTCCTCTGTGGCTGTGAGTGGATGTTCTGTTGCAGGCCCTCCACCAGTGGCAGCATGATACCTGGCAACATCAGCTGCCCTTCATTGTGCAGCATTCAGCATGTCTGTGGCCCGGTGTCAGATCTGCTCATAGGTCCTGTTCTGTCATCCAATCTGATTTACATCCCACACAAGGTCTGCCCACAGTGCTCCTGATTATGCCTCCCCCTGGACAGCAGGATGTGATGATGTTGTCTCAGTCCATCCACTATCATGTAATTCTCTACCTCTGAGAAGGGGGCATGTCTTCAGTGGTACGTGGTTCCTGAAAGACAACAAAAGAGGAACACATTACAGGACCAGATACATGGACATCCGCTATATACAGATGCAGCACACTCATAATGGCCTGCACTATCCACTGCTCACTCACACATCATACCCCACAATCTAGAAACACTCTACGTGTGTGGATACCACCAAAATAGTACCAATACTGGGGTATGTCCCTGTGTGCCATGACAGATTCTGCTGTATGTTCCAACACCCAGCACTGCAGTCTACTGTGGTGTGTCCACAATGTTCAAACTCCCACTAATATGTCATATGGCCACTGCCAGACAATTAATTCATTAACCCCAACTACCGTCGCTTAGCACCTCTGTGCTTACATCCGAGTGTGCTATAAGATGTGTGGAGTTGTATGATGTTATCCCCCCCCCCCCCGAGTGCCTTGTACAGGCGCGCCTAACTTCCTGGTTATATTTCATCCCCATTTTGTGAAAACTAAGTTGAAAAAGTAACTGAACTTTACCAGTAACCTTGTCAACTTAGTTTTCACACTACAATAACTGTATGTTTACATGTAATAACTTTGAGTAAATCGGCTTTTTTAAAGGGTTACTATCTCATTCCTAAACTCATTATCTTGCCTCGGACCGAAGCTGAAACATTGCCACCTACTTATCTAATCACCTCCCTCTTTGTGACATCATGTGTGACATTCTAATTTCCCACCCACAACATGACTTTCCTTATATGTCCCCGTGGAATAAGATAGCAGTATTTGCATTCCCCTATTTCACACAGTACTGCTTGGTAATTTGTGCTGGGATTGCTTAAATCAACATACAACATCCTAAACAGATATTTCCTTTATGTCTCCTCTAAACCATTAGTTACTAAGCCTAATCTTCAAAACAGTTATGGTCCTGAAGTAAAGTACAGATATATGTTTTTTGTCTCAGTATAGCAGCAGTGTCATATTTAGGGCAATAAAATGTATAAGCTTTGTGGTACATCACTGAATGCAGTCAGTCCGTAATTGCTAGCATGTCATTATATTTTGCTTTTTAATCAGCCAGTACCAGCCGATACAAAAATGTTATCAGCATTTGTAGTGCGGGTGCATTACTTAACTATTTAGGTGCTGACAGCTGAACTTATTGCTCTATTTTTTTAACTCTGATCCAGTGTGACCGACTAGACAGATTCCTGTGCTTGTTAATTTTTTTGGTACTTACGTATTATAGCAACCACTTTAGAAACAACATGCAATTAACAGGTCGCTAAGCTTCCTGGCTGAAATCGCTGGTGAGTGCTCCACATTTTGGCCATTTGCTCCAACTATACTACAAGAAGTAGTGTTCTACATTTTGGAGATGGACTTTATATACCTGGAAAACTAATGGAATAACAGGTTTTTGTATTAGCATGCATTTTTGGGAGTATATAAAGTCTGTAACTCAAATGTGCGTCATTATTAAATGATTCAAATCCTCAGTGATTTGCCAGAAAAACACACATTTTACGAAGAGCAGACCAAAATATGAAGTGAAAATCTGAACAGTTGACAGGTATACAACATGTGAGTGACAGCAATTATACCAGTTTAGCGGCATTTACCTTGTTGTAAAGAGCGATCCTTATTCTGAGACTCAGTATAGTCCATTGCTCCCGAAAAGGGTTTATGCACAGTCTTTAAGAATTTTGTTATGAAATATCCATAATTAATATGACCCAGCATTTACTTATCAAAACTACTTGTTTAAAATATGAATAAACGGTTAACAACTCGCAAAGCTGAAGCCACTGGTGAGTGCTCCACATTTTGCCCATTTGCTCCAAACATATTACAAGAAGTAATCTACATTTTGGAGACAGAAGGTAGAAAATAATGATTTGACATTCGTTGTACTTAATAAAAATAAATTAATATATCAATGCCACTAGATCTGCTTACAGTTTGAGACTGGTACTTGTGTGGGGCCTCATGCCTCACAACTATCCAGATTTTTACAGAATGTTCAGATTTTTTGCCTCATATTTTTGGTCTGGGCTTTAGATTTATACACCCATTTTCTTATCAAGATTATCTCTTTAACAAGCAGCTTTACACAGGCAAAAGTTTTTTTAAAGTTCTGTCGGTACTTACGTTTTCTGTGACCTGTTAATTGCGTTTTATACAAGAGTGACTTGTTTGTAATGTGGTTGCGATAATACCTAACTACCATTTTTTTTTTCAGTGAGTATAGATGCCGACATTGAAGGCAGCATGATGGAAAAGTGTAGCACATGAAGTGGTACTTACCCAGAGCCATTCCATTTACATGTTGTTACAGAAAACATCTCGATCCACATCTCAGATAAACGCCTTTGTACCAAACTGTAAGACCTGTTTGAAAGCAATACAGTTTTAACCACATTACATTTATATTACATATGATGTTGTTGTTGTTGTATCTTTTGGCTTTTCCCAGTTAGGGGTTGCCACAGCGGAACTCCGGTCCGCTAATGATTGGCAGTGGATTTTTACGTACCGAGTTGCCAGCTCTGACGCACAACCTTCAACAAAGGTGCACCCATTCATGCATGTCTCAACACAGAAGACACTTTAGCTGAGAATCGAACAGGACAACGTTATACTGTGAGTCGACAACGCTATCGCAGCACCAGCACCGCAGTTTTACGTATGATATTATCTTAAAAAAATGAAACAAAAATGACTCTTTGTAATTAGTACTTTCCTAAATGCTATGTTTTCCTAAATATACATATTCTGTCATACAGTGCGTGCAACTGTCACAGGGGAACATGAAATGCTACACTTTATATATATTTTTTGTCCTTTTTGCTGCATGCATGTTGCGAATGCCGTGCTTCGAGTTTAGAATGCAACTGTAATTTGCACCCCAGATAAAAACCATTCTGTTAATGCTTTCACTTTCACACACATTATTTGTTGAGTTAAATAATTCAATCTCTTGGCCAGGATGATTGACTATCATGCGATAATTGACATGTTTTATATGTCCCTCATGTGGGTGATGGAAGGGCAACAGACAAAGAGAAAAGTTATCGACCTTACAGCACTGGCAAACAGATCAGATAAGTTACTGTAAGGCAGTCAGAAAGTATATTTTTAAATAAGTATCGTGAGTGATGAAAGGGCAACAGTAAAACTATAAGCGTTACCAATCTTACGGAACCGGCAAACAGATCATATTAGCTACTGTACAGCTTTCAGGAACTGCATTTTTATCAGGCACTAGTTGTAGACATCTGGCAGGCTGACTCCGTTAATTTCAGCAGAGTTACAGTATTTTGATCTTTGTGAATATTTGTCAGTTTCTGTTCCATTAATGTGCAGCAGTTTCCATTCTTCCGATCTTTTAATAATTTTTTGCATTCTAGCATACCTCTCAACTGTCCAGATTTTTTCAGAATGTCCATTTGTCTCATCTTTTTGGTTTGTCCATAACAACATTTGTGTTTTTCTGACAATTCTCTGTGTATTGCAGTAACTAACTAATGGCATACAGTTGAGTTTTAGATACATGCAAACATAAGACCTGTTCTATGTTTTATAAGAACTATAATTGAAATCCATCACATATTTTTGGATCATCGTCCAAAAGCTTTATCCAGATTTTTAATTCTAAGAGTTTCAGAGAAGTCTAGTGTTGCAATGTAATGGATTATTCTTTTATTAGTTCTTCTACTAAGATAGCTGATAAATAGTACCGCTGATCAAGAGGAAGACAGCGGAGAGATACATTTACCAGGGCCTTTCTATTGGTTTGTTTCATGTTGTGTAATACTTAATTGTGGATGTTTTTATTTATTTATTTATTGGCATTTGCTTACCAGGAATTTCCAACTGGGTCAGAGCCTATTTTCAGCTGAGGACAGGGGATAAAAGCTCCAAAGTGTTACAACACATTATAAAAATAATAACAATAGTACAAAAATAGAAATACAGTTTACATAATTATACAAAATTAGACATAATATGAAGGTATTGTTAAGAATGGATGCAAACTTTATGACAATCATTTAACAGTTTGAGAAATGTCAGCCAGTTTGTAGAGAAATTCAAGATAAGTTAGTATAAATATTGCAATGCACAGTATGAGAAAAGCAGGCTTATGGTATATTTGAACAGAAAGCTTGGGGAGAGAAGTTGATAGAGAAAAGGAAGTGAGTGAAGAAGGAAGAGTACGGAGGTATAAGGTATGACTTGATATATCTCCACATTCAGGGGATATAGTCTTTCATAATGGTTTTGAAGGATGGAAGTGAAGGTACTGACCTGATGGCTAGAGATAAGTACAGGGATTGATTCTGACCAGTATTGGCTAGACTTGTAATTGTCAGCAGACAACAAACTGATGGTGTAATATTTACTTCTTGAGCTTACAGACTGAGTTTAATAGCTATTTGATTTCCATTTTGTTTACATGGGGTGATACCTTTGTAACACTGCATTTCAAATAGTAGTAGAAAGTAGTAGAAAGACACAATATGAGAAAGATGGCTAACAGGAACAGTGTTTATAATTATATCCAAACGTTTTGAACATATATTCTGATTTAGTCTTTCTACCGAAAGATGTCTGGGTGGTATGAGTGGCTTAGTATTTTATTGCTGATTGTTGCCATTGCTCAACCAGATAGTTTGGATGTAATTTCTGCCTTTTCTACTTCTGTGTCTTATTGTAACCACAGGGACGGTTAGGTGAGATAACATGATTTACTACTTTTTGGACTAATTCTTACATGAATGAACCAGATAAATCAGACATTTCTGCTTGTAATGATTCTACTACTGGATGAGACATTACAGCAGGTAGTGGTGTTTGCCAGGATAGTACTTTGTGTATTAGTGTATTTTGAAATTATTGTTATTCCCGGTTTCTAGCTGTATAATACATGCTTTTTTTTTTCTTTATTTCCCTAAAATAGTTCACAATGAAAAAGTCACGGAATTGTAAAGACATACTTGGCTGCACAACAAATTATAATGCCATTGCACCTGCAAGGATTTGATTGCCTCACATTTATAAGCTACATGGTAGCACACTGTCTTTATTGCAATAAAGAATGTAGTCCTCATTCTGTATACAGTATGCAGTAACAGAAATATTGATTTGACTGACAAAAAGAAAATTATTGAATTTTAATCCAGGTTTAATGATGACAAACTGCAGATATGTTCTATGCATTAGTTTCACTTGACCTTACGAAAGTGAAATGTAAGAGACTGGCAGATTGTGTGGGAGGAAGGGCATCGTAATATCTAAATGTTATACTATTTGACTGAATGACTCAGGTCTTCTCCTTACTGATGATACTGAGTCTGTGTTACATAACAGCTGCACAATGTAATATAATGAATGCCTACTCAACATGTTATATGCAGCAGTTATCACCTGTGTCACAGCATGCATACCTTTGCAGTAATGAAAGGAAGGTCATTATCACATTAGCAATATGTGCAGTTACACTATAGCATGGGGTCATTATCGCTTTTCTGGGAAAAGTCTCAACTGCTGTCACTGTTATTCACATATGTATAAGTCATTATCACTTTGATGAATGCGCAAGTCAGGTTGTGTTTTTTTCTCTGCTTGGAGTCATTGCAAGCCCCCTGAACTTTTTCTTCCTGTCTGTATATATATATATATATATATATATATATATATATATATATATATATATATATATATATATTTGTGCATATGTGTGTGTGTATATATATATATATATATATATATATATATATATATATATATATATATATATATATATACATAATGTTAAACCAAAAGACCAAGACGAACAGGAGCTGCGTAGAATAGAACTATTTAATAGTGTTAGCGCTTTCGGAAACAGACTGTGCTTTTCCTTCTTCAGACAGGTCTGAAGAAGGAAAAGCACAGTCTGTTTCCAAAAGCGCTAACACTATTAAATAGTTCTATTCTACAGCTCCTGTTCATCTTGGTCTTTTGGTTTATCAGTTTGTTCAGTTCGCTTTTTGTTTGTGTTTGGTATGTACATAATGTACTTGCACATATATACATTGTTCACACGTATATATATATATATATATATATATATATATATATATATATATATATATATATAGATACACACACACACACACACACACACACACACACACACACACACACACACACACACACACACACTGCACTTTGTGGTCAGTGTTCTCTCTTGGGAGATAGGGTGATGAATCTGCATATTTTGTCTGTAGTTCATTTAGAGGTGATTTTTGGTTCATTTTTATCATTTCTTACATGTGCATGGAGTAATAGCAAGGCATATGGCCCTTGGGGCTCATTCGCCAGATTTTGTACTATTCAAACCAGTGGCTGTATGTTTCATTATGGTGCATGTACATGGCAGTATTTGCCGTAGTGAGGTCAAGGGTATCACTTGATGAATACTACCACCATCCAGATAACATATATTTTGGGCATGTTTCCGTGCTTTGTCAGTCATGGGTGGAAATTAGGTGGTAGGAGGAAAGTGCTTGCACTTACAATCTAATATGTTAGTAACCATCCTGCAATACTTCTTTTTTATTATGCTTTTATCAGGCATGTGTAGAGTTTAGATTATAGGAAGGGCTTAGTAATACAGAACTTGATCCCTTAGGTCCATTGCTGAATGGACACATGTAAAGAGAAAAGGCATAGGTAAGGCAGACTGCTGACACTGAAGGAGGTTGTGAGATTGTATTGGCATCAGCTGTCTGAGTGGGTAGCCAGCACAGCTATAGGACAGATCAGATGACCTTGCCTGCCACTGAAGTCCCATGCCTGTCCTGGGTTCTTTAGTGGAGTGGAGGTCCTTACCTTGCTTTTTATGTTTACATGTACCCATTCATCAGTATGTTGGCTACACCAAGAATGTGTATATTTACAATCATATGTGTCTACATGGTAAAACAACCAGGTCTGAATGCTGTACACATGTACAGATATTAGTTTTTTTAGGACTCAGGTTATGGAAATTATGATTTTTTTTCATATTTTGGTATATAACTCTTCAAGGGAGCATCTTAATGTGCTAAGTAATACCTCATTTTGAAGACAGTATTGATAATCCCAACATGGTAAAAGAACTGTGCCTGTATCTAAGTTTGTTTCAGACTTAGGTAATGGAAATTATATTTTTTTCATATTTTGGTAAATAACTTTTCAAGGGACCATCTGAATATACTAAATAATACCTAATTTTAACAACAATATTCATTGTTCCAACATGGTAAAAGAATTGTGCCTCTATGTTGTACACATGTACAGATATCAAAGTTTGTTTTGGACTTAGGTTATGGAAATTATGATTTTTTTCATATTTTGGAAAATATCATTGCAAGGGAGCATGTCAGTGTGCCAGGCAATACCTCATTTTGAAGACAGTGTTACTCCTTACAACATGGTAAAAGGACTGTGTTTGTGCAGTGTACACATGTATAGATTTCACAGTTTGTTTACTCTAGTAGGATTATGAAAATTATACATTTCCAATACTTCTCATTTTTATGCCCATATCTTTGGAAGGGAGCATGGTGATGACACGAATGATACATCATTTTGAAGCTGACATTGAGATGCACAACTTCTATACTGATATGTACCCTCTGTCTGTTACAGGTGATGAGATATTATGCTTTATTTATCAATTATTAGAAATATTATATTAATCATATTTCTGTAAATATCTCTGTAAAGGAGTATCACACAGTAATGGTTAATGTATCATTTTAAAGCTGACATTCATACAAACACACTAAATACAAATTGTATGGGTCTACATGGTACATTGACCAATATATTGTGCTTTTCTTTTCCAAAAAGGTAAAACATTTGCACAATATCAGCATTCTTTGCCAAATATTTAATAATAACTTTGATATGCACTATCAACATTGACACTGTTGGAAAGGGCAGTGTCGGCTGAACAACTTTCATATTTACATTTTTAGTCTAGTTCTTATAGTTAAAGAGTTATGACCATTTGTTTTCTGTATTGTATTAGAAATGGATTTTATGAAAATGAGCTCAGGCTGCACTGTTGTTCCTATAGTGAAATTAAACAGGCAGCTTTTTCTGAGCTGCTCCAGGGTGAATGAGTTAACAGTGTCTTATTACAACAACTGTATGGGGACAGTCCAGCAGCACAAGTGTGCTATAATGACAGAAAACAATGCAAACTTGCTGTATTATATGTTCCCTGTAGGCATTATTCCTGTCAACTATACAGATGTTTTCAGAATGTTAGGATGTTTGCCTCATATTTTGGTCATTTTCACACAAACTTGTGGATCTCTGACAAATATTTATATACTGTAGCTGAATTTGGTTCTTTGTTCTCCCATAAATTACAGCTTTTTCCTGGTTTCATGCAGTAAGAGGTTGACAGGTATGTCAGACATAGCCGTCAACCAAACAGGGACGTATGTCAACAGAAACAGGGACTTACCCAGAGTACATCAGGGACATTCAGGAACACTTTTAAAATTTTAGAACTATGCATTTGAGACAGTGACTGAAAGAGGGGGATGAATGACAGTACATCGTATAACATTACAAGAGTGTACACTCTTACTCATTGTAACTACGTATTCCATGTTATCCACTAGATTTCCTACAACAGCCAACCATTGTAGGAGGTATTGACAGGAACAGAGCTGAGATGTGATTAAAAATTAGGGACAGTTGAGAAGCATGCCTTAGGTGTAGGACAGCAAAGTATCACTGACATGTCATTACCATAGATCTAAGACATGCTTACTGTTGTAATCTGCATTCTCTATACCTCCATCCTCCCAGTCACATTCTGTTATATGGAGAAATCTATTACGTACTTGCTGGAGTGCAATACTCCTTTTTTGAATTGTGCTTCTGGTATACTTTATGAAATCCGCTCTCCATGTGAGTGAAGTCTCATACAAAGCTGTTCCCCATAAACAGCTTCTTGGCTTTTTAAGGTACTGCTCATATAGCAGGTAATTTCCTCTGCACCAATCTGTGGCTTAGAATTGCTAATTGCAGCCAAACCAGCTGAATTGCACTATTGTTGGTCAATGACATGCCACCAAAGTGCAACATATAAGGCCATTATGCAGACCTGGACCCCTTTCTTAGTTGTTAAGATGAACTTCACTGAGGTGTGGAGAGTACAGCATTGCAAAGGGTAGGCACCATAACTGTCAACTGTATAGATTTATGGAGTATGTCCACAGTTTCACCCCATATAATTGTTCAGTGTGCCATGACATAGTGGTCATCTGGCAGTTGACTGGCAAACATTGTGAGCTCAGGTCAGTAAAGAAAGAGACACACTTAAGAGTAAGAATTCATACCCATCAGAATATGCATGCTAATGCAATAGCTGTTAATCTATCAGCCTACTATCTTTGTAGGGGCAAACCTTTACACATAGGTTCATAGGTAGGTTCATTGGTAGGTCCTAGGCTATCAGCCCAAGGGCCTAAGTAAGCCTAGCCAACAAAGTTCCCTGGCTTACGCCAACCCAAGAAAGTGAATTTCCTGTGCCCCTGTTGAGCAAAGCCACAGAAGTGATCCCCAGGGTGTATTTCCAATTTCCCATCCAGTCATCAAGATTTTTTTTTGAAGAGTATTAATGAGGCACTTTGCTTGACATAGATGGGTAGCTTGTTCCAGAGTATGGGAAGTCTCTAGGACAGCCATCTATCCCTCCAGCAAGTCCTGTTTATTGTGGTGACAAGGTTCAGGTCCCTAGAGCATGTAGCTTGGAGGGATTGGGATTTCTTTAGGTGTAACATGTCCAACAGATCTGGGTTTGACATAGCTGTATATGTTAGGCAGAGATCACCTCGGAGTAGGCAATATACTACAGAGTAAAGCTGGAGTTTTTTGAGATGATCAGTGTAGGGCATCTGTTTGATGCCAGTAATTCTCTTTGTGAGGTATGTCTGACCCTATCTGTGGGCCTTAGCCCCCTTCATTACATCTGGATTTGTCAGGATACCTTGTTCTAGGGGGTTGGGAGGTATGGTAGGTCTGTAGCACCTACCTTTACATACTGGCTGCAGCTGCTGCAGCCTAGTGCACATATGGGGATGTGGACACTTTTGAGGGCAGCAAGCTGTACATGAAACTGTGGCAGCTGTGGCAGCCCTATTGTTACGGAAGAGCCAGGGTAATGATACCCTGTACAGTCCAATCAAGGCATGTGATTAAGGTACATCTGTTGTGCAGCAGTGCCAATAACAGAGTAGTAGGTTCCTGGAAATTATAAACTCAAATGCTATGGAACAACTAGTCACCACTCCCACAAGAGGGGACAACATACTAGACCTGATCATTACCAACATGGGGACTCTATGATCCACACCAGAAGTATATCCCTCATTGGTAAGATCAGACCATAAATTAATTTCACTGGATGTCCACATCCCGACCCCACCCCCAGCCCAGAAAACCACAGTGAAAAACTTCTCAAAAGCGAACTTCTCACTTCTCAAAACTGAAGTGGAATCATTCAAGGCCCCAGGGCCAGTGGAAACTACGGCCCAAACTGCAGAATCCTATATAAACGCATTCTACAGACATCTTCAGGAATGCATGGATCATGCTATCCCAAGCAAAACCAAGACCCAATCATCCAAAGGCAGGCGTCCAGTCTGGTGGACCCCTGCCATAAATAAACTGTACAACAGAAGGAGGAAGCTACTACATGATAGAGCAAAATTCCTAATAGGGAAGGCATCTCTGATCAGTATTAGCAAAAAATTACGATCCCTCATAAAATCCTCCAAGGCCAGCTTCGAGAGAAAAATTGCACAGGACACTAAAGACAATCATAAGGCTTTTCAGTTATGTTAGGAACCTGGGATGCAACTCCCAGACTTGTTCTGAGTTGATTCTAAACGACAAAAATACACTGAACCCACAGACATCGCCAATATCCTGGCAGACAGGTTCAGTGCAAACTTCTCCACCCCTCCCCCCCAAAAGAGCAAGTATCTATCCCAGCAGAGGGCTGCCTCCCAAACATCTCTGATGCTCAGGTGAAGGCTGCCCTCTCCAAAGCAAAAAACACTGCTTCCATGGGATCAGATGGCGTCCCAGATTGCGTCCTACATGAACTCCAAGAGGAACTAATCCCTCAAATAAAACAGCTATACAATCTCAGCCTCACTACAGGATATGTGCCCACAGAATGGCGTACAGCAACAGTGGTCCCACTCCACAAAGGTGGAGCCTCAACAGACCCTGGAAACTATCACCCCATAAGCCTGACTAGCTTAGTCTGCAAGGCTATGGAGAGGATCATCATGGAGCTCATAAACAAAGACATTGGGGACCTACAGACACTAGATCCTACCCAGTTTGGCTTTGTCAAGGGCAGATCCTGCCTTTTGAACCTGGTTGACTTCTTCTAAACAGTCACCAAAGCCATAGATGAAGGGAAGGTAGTCCACACAGCCTATCTGAACCTTGCAAAGGCATTTGACACAATATCCCACTCGGGCATCATAGATAAGCTATCCAGCTTAAATATAAACCCCTATGTCACAAGATGGGTCACAAACTGGCTCAAAGACAGAACCCACAGAGTGAGAGTTGCTGGAGCCATGTCAGACTCGAAACCGGTCACAAGTGGCGTCCCACAGGGTTCTGTCCTGGGACCACTCTTGTTTGGTATATACTTTTCCAAGGTACAGGCAAACGTGAGAGGACTATAGCTCACCAAGTTTGCAGACGACTGCAAACTGGGCACCATAATCGACTCTCCAGCTGACACAAACATCCTTCAAAAAGGTCTCACAGAGACAGATAACTGGTGCCAGCGCCATGGTTTAAAGCTAAATGCCAAAAAATGTATAGTCATACCCTTTGGCAAAAACAATGTGCCCACAAATTACCACATAGGCGGAAACCCATTAAGTACAGAGAAAGTTATTAGGGACCTGGGGACCCAAGTTGATAGCAATCTCTCCTTTGAAAACCACATTGCCAAAGTGGTTAGAAAGACATTCTACATAGCCCACCTCATCACGAAGGGTTTCACATCTAGATCAAGAGAGGTAATCGTGCCCCTTTATTCATCCCTCATCAGGCCCATCATAGAATACAATGCCCCTTTTGGGATGTACCTTACACGACACCTGCAGCAATTAGAGAGACCCCAAAAGTATCTCACCAAGAGGATCAAGGGTCTCAAACAGATGCCATATGCTGCTTGGTTAAAAAAACTCCAGCTCTACTCAGTTGCATACCGCCTACTTCGAGGCGATCTATACCTGACATACAAAGCTATGTCAAATCCAGAATTAATGGACATGCTCCACCTCAGTAAATCTAAATCCTTTATAGCCACACGCTCGAGGGAATTGAACCTCAGCACAGTAATAAATAGAACTTGCTGGAGGGACAGGTTCATAACCCAGAGGCTCCCTTCGCTCTGGAATAGAATTCCAGTTCATGTGAGGCAGAGCACCTCACTGAATCTCTTCAAGAAGAATCTTGATAGGTGGATGGGGGATCGTAGGTTTGTCCCAGGGATTACTCCCGTGCCACTATTAGACAGAGGCACAGTAAACTAAACCTTAAAAAGGGCACAGTATACTCAAATCAATGGGTGGCGTAAGCCATACAGAATCGGGCTAGGCTTATAATTGCCCCAGGGCAGATAGCCTAGTATGAACCTATGAACCTATGAACCTATAACATATAGTTAGGCTATACAGATATGTGTAGTGTGTCCTTACCTGCAGGTCTCTGGCTTGCAAAAGTGAGTAGCAGTTCATTAACTAGCAGTAACCTGTGTGGATTAGGATTGTATGACTCACCATAATATAATTGAACTGCTTGACAAAACTGGATTTGAACCCAGGACTATGTTTATTTTTATTTATTTTTATTATTTTAAGTGTACTGTATGCAAGGGATGCAACAGACTACACCACTGAGTTACTGTAAAGGTGTGTGTATTTGCAATATATATGCGCACATATAAAGCCTGTTTGGAAACTTTTCTACATCCATCAGTATGTGTATGGCTTTATATGGCTATATTTCTGCACTAGGGTCTCAGTAGTACATGTACTTTGCCACTGCTGCCTTAGCATGTGTCTTTCCACAAGTTGCTGATAAAAGGGCACATATACATGCTAACACAGTTTTCATATGCATCCATTATTATATCTTTGACTGTCTACCTGTGTATTATTGCAGCAGAGTCCAAGGTACACTCCCATTTTTTCCATTAGATTTTATTTCAGTTACTTGCCTAATGACAGTAAGTGACAATCAGTATGTTTTGCTGGAGACACCTGCTTTTTATCAGATCTGTATGGAGTGGTGGGTTAATGCTGTGGGCTGTAGGTGAGAGGGTCCAGGTTTGAAACTTATCACATATGTTCATTTTGTACATGTGTCAGACAATGCAATAAACACATTGAATCATTAAAGTTCATTTAGGCATAGCTAAGCAAAGCGGTCCGGCACACCGCACCATGCCATTGTGCTTAGCTCCACGCAAACCCCACAATAAAAAAATATAAAGAAATGAAAAGGTGGATGATAGGAAAGTGGTGAAATGGGGGTAAGCAGGGGGAAAAACATCATGAAAGGAAGTTAGGGATGATCAGGAAGGGTGTGGGAAAGACCCATAGCTATTCATACCTTGTACAACAACAGCTGTGCATTTTGACAGAGTTTGTAAATTAATTTGGACTCTCAAACTCCAGAGAGAGGGGTGAAAATAAAATACTGTGTTGTCAAGCAAATTAAACCAAAGTAGTGGTGTCCAGTGGAGATGTGAATGACATGGAAAGGTATGTCCGGAGCAATATTATTATTTTGGAACAGGTGGCCATTTTTTTTTAGGTGAGAGTGGAATGTAGTAGAATGGACATAGGTACATGTGAGGATATAAGTTGGGTAGAAGAGGATGAGTTCCCAGACAGGGCTGGTGTGTGACCCACAAAGGGGGTAAACACCTTGGATCGGTAAGGGTGTTGTGGACCAAGTCACATGTGCGTCCAGACAACAGCAGTGTGACTCACATCTCCACCCATGGGACAGTTGACACTGCTGCTTCTCTGCCCCGAGGGTGGCTGTGCTGGGGGCTGGGAGCCAGGGTGAGCCTGCCCCTCCAGGTCAGCCAGATTGCTCTCAATCTGGCACAGGCAGTGTTCATAGCTCTGATGAACAATCCTGCACACCATGACCAGCAGTTGATCCTGGATGACTGTAATCCCTCTGCTACTGCTCCAGAGGGAATCCAGGTCCGGTCCTCTGAGGCAGTTCCACCCAATGTCACAGGTAGTGCAGGGGCAGTGAAGGGGGCACCATCAGCCTTGGTCCCAGATGTACTAGGACCCGGTGCCACAGCCAGTTGAGGCAATGCAGGTTGATCACCAGGAAGTGACCTACCCTAATGTTCTGTGGTAATGGAGGTATAGCAATAAGTATAGGTTAGTTATTAAGAAAGCATTGTTACTAATAACAGCATGACAGGACATTGGAAATAATGACATGTGAAACACAACAATAAATAACAGAACAGTCAGTATAACAGCATGCCAGTAACAGTTACAGCATAAGGCCAACAAAACAGGTAATTTAACAAGATATGTTAATATGCATCCATTATAATGCATAACAATAATAACACATGCCCAAATAAACAGTTAATGTAACAACATATGTTAATAGTAAACCATAACCAATGAATAACAGTAATAAATAAATGAAGATAAGGGGTGGGGAGAGAAAAAAATCAGTCCGTTAGTAACAGTGCAGATAACTTCCTTGACAACAGTACTACTGTCTACTCAATGGGTATGTATTTTTTTATGTTTACAATGAGTACAAGGCTCCTGTAATTGATTTAGCATGTGCATACCTCTCAAGCTATATGCATAGGATGCAATGGCCCAAATGGTAATGTTTGTGGGTACACACCTATACAGAACACTTGCACATCAAGTGGGTCTATATAACTACCAAAGCATTCTGTGTGCTGGAATGGGGATACTTTGCAATCTGGGTATTCATTGCCATGGTATTCCTGTAACAGGTGGATTATGCACGATTAATTATATAACATGAAATTGTGACACTTGAGAGACAAGTATGTGGACAGTACAGACACTAAACAGCAGTCATACCTTGGTTGGCAGGAATGGGAATAGAACCCAATAGCAGTGACTGTGACTGCAACAATGTTTAACAAACACTTCAGGCATACAGCCATACCAGGATTGCATATATTATTTCTGACTGCACATTGCTGATTTTTCACATTCCTGCTAATGATTTTAACAGTCTGCAATATCTAAACACACAATACAATTGGCAGCCATTAGATTTGCATTCTACAGCTATTACAGTGTTATACTTGACTGCAGCAACTTACATTATGGCCTGAGTGCATACAGCTCTACTGCAATGGTTACAGAAAGACAATCCTGATGTACACTATTTTCCTTGGTGTTACTGATATTGATTCATGTTTTAGTCTGAAACAGTTGTCATTATTTATTTCTTGAAATACAGCTCTAATTCCACATTTACTGCACTACAGACTTTATTGTATATACGTTAATGCAGTTACTGGTATTGTTTTGTGTTTTTATTGCACAACAGCTGGCATTATTCATTTCTTTCAAAACAGCTCTAATTCCACAAGTATTGCACTATAGACTTTATTGTACATACTTTAATGCAGTTAATGCTTTATCCTTTGTTTGTTATATCACTACACTTAGCATAATACATCCGTACTCACCACACTCACAGTGTAACCTGGCCAGTTGCCCGGCATGGGATTCGACATTGTGAGCACCCTCTTCTGCAACTGCTGGGAGAAGAGCACATCATTATGCATACACATTTTGCAGACATTCAGATTAGGTATCGATGAAACAGAGGTAAAATTACTTACATACTTGTGGGGCATTCCCTGCCCAAGCTTCTTGGACCCAGGATTCCAAGAGTTCCCCCTTTCTTCATTTCATATCATCATGGTGGTGATGACACTGCTCACCTGTGCATGGGGTACCAGTCACACTGGTGAGTTCTCTGGCCCGCCAGTCTCAGGCCTCTGCCTTACACTCTGATCCCTAAAAACGTCCCTCCAGCAGGCGGTCTTCATGTTTTTTTTTACTAGCAGCCCAACCATGACCCTGGACTCTAGAATGCCCCAATGCTGTGCCCTAAAGCAGTCAGCTTCACCAATACTAGCCACAGTACCCTTCAGAGACAGTACTCCAATGACTTCTGCTGTATTCCCACCTATTGGGCTTAATATAGTCTGTTTTCCTGCCCTTAAATATCATTGGACATCATTCTAAAAGCACCGCATCACTAAGCACTGTGCAAACCAGTGCAGCTGAGCTGAGAAGCTCGAAAACTCACAGAACCATGGTCTCAATGGAGCTTAGCAGTGCATAGATGAGCCAAGCAGAGCCTAGCAGTGCATAAACATTGGCAGCCATTATCATGTTTATGTGGCACTTAGCAGGTATTAGCAGGTCTTAGCAGAGCACAGCAGAGCTATATTTTAAATTAGTCTGCAAAATGTTTATATTAAAATTAAATACTTATTTGCCTTCCATGTCTAAACCCTGGACCTACTATATATGGAGCCCTGACTCTACCCATTAAGTTACATAGATATTCAGACATCAGGTGTACCTTTACAAATAACACTGAGGTACATATAAACAGTGCTGAGCACCACGCCGTGCCACACAAACATGCTCAGCTAGACTTAAACATACATTTAATTAAATAATTAAATACATCCAGTTTCCATTTTTGGATGTTTGGCAATTGTCTGAGTACTGCCTAGCATTGCTGTGCTCCACGACGTGCAGTGCAAACATGCTTTTTTATAAAAAAAAAACAAAAACATAAAAATAAAACACTAGAACAGTGCAGGGAGTCTCCTACTCCTCTGCAGACATGGTTATCACTACACAGTTCCTGCACCGATTCAATAACCATGTTCCTTGGTTCTCCCTTGGCAATGCTCCATCATTAATATGCAGGGCTCTCTGCCGAAGGGGAACCATGTACACGGACAAGGTAATATTTGGTGTAGGCTCTACACTGCGCTTACACAGATTTTAATAAATCCTGGGGTATATTTTTACATATTTATTTATTTTTTGTTTTGACCGAATTAGTGCCACTAGACAATAGTCTATTTCAAGTGGAAACCCAAATGTTGTATTTATACTGAGTGGGCAAAATTTGACCAAGACACTAGGAAACTTCATCTTCTTTTTTTGTAAGTGCAGTGGGATATTTTACTTTCACCTGCACTACTATCAAATCAGACAGATTATATTTCAATTTATCATCTATTCTGAAGGATGCAACTGCAGCAGATTTCACAACTGTCCTGAATTACTAATTTTTTACTGAGTTTTGGGGTCCAAATAATAGGGTGCCATGATTCCCGAGTGGCAGTCCTTCATTTCCAACTT